>NC_063218.1:21553257-21856287 GCF_020740725.1 Corvus hawaiiensis
GCATGTTTACTTCAGTGTGAGCTACCTGCATGTTACACCTGTATATACAAGCAGGACAGAGCATACAAGACTGGTACCACTAGAAATGTGGCCATGCAGCACCAGTTATTCTTCTCCAGGGAACAGGCCAACAGCAATAGTATAAAGATTTCAGGTCAAACTGGATAATATCGTTATGAGATGGCATGAACTCCCTGTCTTCAGATTTAAGGTATTTTGTTCCCTCAAAATTCTCTAGGGATAAGTATCAGCAAAATCCGGTCTCACCTGAAAAAATGAGGCAATAGTAAGGGAACTGGATTTCTCTAGATATGAAAACAGGGATCTCAACAACTCTTTAATGGGATACCAGGAAAAGCCAGAGACTCACCTAATCATGGGGAGATGAGATGCATCTCAGACCCCTGCACACCTCTGGATGTCACCAGGTGATGTTAGTGAGGCTGAAGGTAGCTAAGAAAAATGTCCATGTACCTGTTCAGAATGGCACAGAAGGAAAGTGCTCCATGTTCTCAAACAGCCTTCTTCCAGATCTTTTTTATTTTCTTTGTAGATTTACTTATTCCTATGAGAAACTCAAAAGATGTTTTGCAGGTATACCTGAACAACTTTTGGGTTTCAGAGCACAGGGCAAGGGCAGCTGATGGTACAACAAAACAGAGATAAGCTTAGTATATTAATACTGAGCACACAGTGGGAATGTCTTCCCATTTTATTCCTTATGAGATAATCATCTGTAATAAATTGGACACATCAGAGACAGAGAAGCAATTCTTCACTGGCTTGGACAAGCATGGGCAGATGTGAATCATCCTATTTTGTGTCTGCCATTTCTTAAATATCAGTGTTCTGTCTGCTGACTTTGGGCATGTACCTTTGCTTTATATTGGTGTCTTTTCAAAGGTGTGCTTCTCTGAGATATCACATGTGGTAATATTAATTTATAAAAGCACATTGTGCATTCAAGCATCCAATATAGAAGTGAAAACGTGTTTCTGAATGAGTCCATTTAGACAAAGTTCTCTGTTCCCGTAAGCAGTTACACAATGCAGTTGCTGCTGAAAGTTCAGTTTTCCAAAATAAAAAATTCTGTTACAATTACACTTCCAGCATTATTTTAGCTACAATATTAATCACCTCTTGCATGAAGGAGAAGTGTGTCATACAGATTTGCCAAGTCCAGGAAGAATCCTGCATTAGTACTGTAGCAATATGCTTTGCATTCCCTTATTACCCATCAAGGCAAGTCCCATAAAACAGATCAAGGGATAGTTACCTGAAGCAGCTTTAGCTCTTCCCATTTTAATCCAAATCAGAGAGAAAAATAAGGAAGCATATGGGTCTGACCACACCTTAACTAAAGACCAGCACAGTCTCATACCATAGAGCCCTCAACCTTTTATATGCCTTCAAACTCCCTGGCTCTTCTGAAACGACATGATACCATCTCCTGAAAACTCACACTCACTCCAGAATGATTAACTGTAACTTGCACCTTTATTTGTCAAATTCACACTGCATAATAGATAGGATAATTGGGCCCCAGTCGACTAACTGTTATGGAACAAACCTGATAACAACAGATTGATTGACAGTCCCAGCTGTAGAACACAAAGTCTTTTAGATTATAATGTTCTAAATGTTAATACTAGGGTTGAAAAGCAAAATTAAACAATAATAAAGGACATACCTGTAACAAATGCAATGTCAGAAATTTCCCTGGGGCTTGAGTTAGGTTTGATAGCATTGTTCTAAAATAAAACTTGAAGACACTATAAAGTTCTCATTTTAGTAACACTCCCCCAGGCTTCCCAGGGATGCCTCATCATTTCCCAGTATCTGAAGAACTACTTTCCAGACACAAGCTTAGGAAGCTTTCATTTTCTTCTCTCTTTAAGGACTTGTGTTTCATCTTACCTTCTACCTCTGCTCCTGACTAGTCCTACTCGATCACACACACTCTGAAAATTAATATAAACCCCTAGCAGACAAAACCAGCAATCTGTTTAGTTTTGGCTCTTTGTCAGATTATCTGATGTATTCTGACTTTCAAGTTCTGTTTGAGACAATCTGTAAGGAGAAGCAATCGAAACCTTATTTTTTTTACTGTGCTCTTTTTAGTAAATGCAGCCTTTTATCCATTTTCTAAAGACAAGTTATTAATGACATCTAATTTGCGCTATAATTAGAAGAAAGAAATTAAACAGCCACTCTTTTTGTCCCAAAACAATGTCAATAATATCCATCAAATGCATTACATAAACTTAGAATACATAGGTAATTAAATAATGTGATCTTGTAGCTAGTAAGGCTTGTAGATGCAGAGGCCTCCCTGAACAGCTCACTGCAAGATGAATGCCTGCCATACTGGAAAACATTCTTTGCTCTGAGAAAAACATATGTGTTGGTTTTGGTACTTTTATCAAGACATGCTGAAGAATTCAAAATTCCCTCTATACATATTTTCAAGTATTAGAAGAAAATGTGAAAAGAAAATCTGCAAATATGGCCACCTTCCATAAATCAAAACTAACATTGCTTATGACCACTGGGAACAGGAGTGATGAGTGATGTGCATACTCAGGACAGAGGGATGCTGCAGCCTGAGAGAATGGAGAGCACAGGGAACAGCAGTCTGACTGAAATACTAAAGCCCTTCCTATAAACCACTCCCACTTCCTGAGTTTAAATGAGACCCAGTCCGCAATCACTACATTTACAGCTGCTTATTTATTATTTGCGCTGCTTAAGGTAAGTAATGGAGCAGCTGCACAATGGAAAGTTAAGTTCCTTACAGCACAGGGAGAGTATTTTGCCGCTAACATTCACAGTTAATAGCAAAGCTCCAGAAAGCCTGATATGCCAACAAATCTTTAAAAACATTTTCTATTAAGCAGCCTAGCTCTTCCAATGAGATCTAACAGGCAATCTATCTAAGATGGCATGAACAAAATCTTCTTGCAAAGGAACTTGGGTCAGTGAGTGAATAAATCTGGCCTCCTTGTGCCTCATAACCCTAGTCCTGTCCTTCCAGCTCTGGGTGACTCCAGCATCCAATGGAGGCAGTGATTTTAAGTCAATGTTACAGTTCAAAATGCTTGTAGACAAGGCTACAAGCAATTGCAGGGGCTGTTTGACAAAAGCTGCCGGATGGTTGGGAAGGCAATCTCACAGAAAACAGTGTGCTACCATAAAGTCTATGAGTTTTTGAAGGGCACATAAGGCAAAAGGGGAGAGATAGAAGAAGGGGAAGGAAACAATTCCATGTTGTGCAATTAGGAAGAAAAAGAGACAAAGGAACACACAGGAGGAATGTCAAGAGGCATTTCTATTTGGCAACAAAGTCCCTGGAATAGCCTCTGCTGAGTGATGGTGGAATTTGTGTTGCTACAGTCATTTATAATTAAACTGGATCTATCACTAGTGATTGCGACATAAAGAACAAACTTGCAGCAAATACCAAGGGAAGGACTAGATGGCACAGGTGTTTGCCATTTCTTGTGTCTAAGGCATCTTTCACTTCATTCATAAGTGCTTTCTAGTCTTTCTGCATAAGCCTTTTAATCCCACTACCCTGGCAAAATTCCAAATAAGTAATTAGTTTCTGTCTACCTTAAATTTCTTTTTGTGGCTTTGATTTGTTATAGTGTTATCACATCTCCTCCTAAGTGAAGTATAATATTGTGCTGCCATGTTTCACTCCAGAAGTAGTTTTTAATACACACAGAAGGGGAATGTGGTGGCTGTTTAAAAAAGCTCAGCAAACATGAAAATGTAACACAGCAAATGGAGGAGGAGATTGCAGCCAATACAAATCTGCTGCAGAAACGAAGCAGAAAATAGCTCCTCAAATTGGAACTAGACCAGAACCCTGGATTTAACATATCTACAATTGTGAAAACTGACAGATGATCTTTATAAACACCAACACTCATGAAATAGGCCTATGCTTTATCCCCAAAGGCCAGCAGAATCAGTACCCCTTCAAGGGGCAAAAGACCATCTACCAAGTCATCCCTAGGAATTCCTGCAAAAAACTGTTTATTGGGGGTTTTTTGGAGATATTTTCTTTAAGCCCTAACTAATGCTATTTGAAGTCTGGTGACATCAGAACACGAGACTGTGAGGCTACATTAAGTCAGCTAATTTCCTTTGTAGACCACCCTCCCGTCCTGTTTTTTTAGCACGTATCTCAGTCTTGGGAATATATGAAAAAGTAAAGACTCCACAGACCACACTCAAAAAACAACAAACATCAAAATAAGATGTTAGGTTTTTTTCCTCTATGCTTATTTATTCTGTTAAAACTTGGCAATTTAAGTTCCTAGTTGGGTTGATTTTTTCCACCCCTTAAAAATGCACCCACACTAAAAATTACACAACATTGCTTACTTTTAAACTGCAAATGTTCAAGAAAAACAGATACCAGAAAAAGGAATTTCTTCCCTCTGATCTTCCCAATGAAATAAGTTGCATGTACACCACATGCAAAAGTAAGCCCTACATGCTAGGATCTCAGGAGACGTGGAACAACTAGAGATGACAGCATTTTCTGACAGTCATTACAATTACTGCTCATTTTTTGAAGAGGAGCATCGATATTAAAGAAATATGAAAGCTTTTTTTTTTTTTAACCGCAAAAATAAACAACTGGATTAGTTAAATCCATTCTCACATCTTGAGAGGTTATTTATTTTCTCTGAGGGCTGATAAAAGTTCCTGATGACATGCTTTCTAATTTTAAAATCGCTCTCGCTTCACAGTTCTGAAAAAGCTGATGTCAGGGAGTAAGTGGGTGGGTCTGTTTTAAGTGTGATTCACACATTAGATTCTCTTATCAGCTCATGCATATTCAGAAGTGCTATCCATGGGCTGTGGGGTTCAGGAGGAATCCAAAGGACCAGAAAGGAAAAGGGTCATTTGTAAAGAGCTAATTAAAATAGGGGAAATAAAAAAGGGAAAGTTGTTACACTATCTTTGCTTCACGTGTCAGGCATGCAAAAGATGCCCTATTTATGCCTCAACAGAATATGTCACACCTGCAGAGGGGCTTTCCCTGTCCTGAGCTCTGGTTCTTCCCAACATCTTGTGACTCTCAATATGCAGAAGCAAATCTAAGGCTGCCATGATCTCCCCCCAAAAAGGAGACATGTTTTCAAAGATGCCTGGGACAGGAACGTAAGATCCAAAGCCAAGGCTGATTCACAGTGTAGTATTGGTGTAAGGCTTGTGTTTGAGGCATTCTGAAATAATATACCGCCCTGCTAATGTGTCCTCTCTTCTGTACAGTTTTAAATACTACCTGCTCCTACTGTGGGTCTGATCAGGATAGCTCTTCCCCAAAGGAAATCATTCCGAGAACAAGAACAGGCCATTCCTGAGATGGGATACAACCAGGTGACGATGTCAGTTATCTAGGTGAAACTCTGCTGTCGGGCCACTAAACTCGTAACTTGGCCTGTTTCTCAGATCACCAGGCTGGCTAGCAGAAATCTTTCCTCAAAGTCCTTTGCTAAAGGGAGGTGCTTTGTCTCTTCTCCCTCCAACTGCAACAGATTTGCTGGTATGGAAGAGGGTGTTATGGAATAACAAGACGGAAAGCCTGTGCCATCATCTTGGTACAAAAACAAAATTCAGCTGTGACAGCTATACAGGAGGATTCTGTATGATGGCTGCTGTGCTGGACATAGACATGCCCTGGAGCACAATCTGGTTCTCTCACTGCCTTCATGATTAACATAGCCTCATCACAAAGTCTCTGCAAATCCTGCTCTAGCCTAAGCAGATGAAAAAGGTTCTGTTGACTGCAGTGCACATACCTTGGTTCTCAGGAGCTGGCAAGCACAGCTGAGGTGGGGGAGGTAGGAAGCAGGCTGGGTGGTAGGGAGGGAACGTATATGATACACACACACACAACACTGTAATTAAGGGTAATTTCAGAAGCATTTACCTGTGTTTCAGTGTCTGACAACTTTTCACTTGTGAATGCTGCAAATGCCTCAGCTCTACAGACTGATCTTGTTTTTATGTTGCTGGAATGGGAGGAGCAGAAAAATGAGTCCTTCTCTGAATTAATTACCTGCTCTGATTTGAGCAACATGCACTGAAATACAGTTTAACTCTTGCTCAGGATCTGTGTGCCTACACTAAAAGAGAACTGAAATGGAGCCATGCCTTGTCTACAAATACAGAGCTATTGTAGAGGCTCTCCTACCTGCAGAACATAACCAAGGACGAATGCTGCCACATAGAAAACTTAGTGTTTTTGAGGACCTACACTGGAACCCTGACTTCACCTAACATGACCTCTAGCTAGCAAAGCATTACCATAAATGTCACCTTTGTTCAGTCACCACCCTAAAAGCCACTGCTTAATCTCCATTTCCTTTTGCTGCAAATCTGAGGTTCCCCATCCCTTAAAATGTACTATAATGGGATTGAAAACCAAGTTACAACTCAAGAGGACCTGAGTTATATCCCTAATTCTACAAGTGGGTCAGTTTTGGGTACATTATATCACTTCTTTCCATTCCTGTTTGCTTGCTCCCTAAGGCAGTAGCAGCATCTTTCATCTTTGTCAAGTGTTCTGAAAGCGGGGACTCGTAGACATCTGAATAATGAAAACTTTGGAGATGTCCAGAGTTAAAAACTTGTGAGGAAAATTGCATTTTAAGTCCAACAACCAGTACTTGCCTCACTTTTTTATTTACTTATTTTTTAAATTGGCTTAACAATTGTGCTCCAGGTCCTGTGACCCATGATGTCAGTCTCTGTCATGTCAAGGTATGTCACACATCAGACTATGACATATTGGACATGTTACTTTATGTCATGAAAAAAAAATACTCCATCCTGACTTGGTGGTGGTGATGGGATAAGAAAAAGGAAATTTAAGGTGCAAATTATTTTCTCTCATTTAAATTAACATGGCAGTTTATTTTATCCATCATTTTTCCTTAAATACAGAAAATATTTCCTGACCTTATAGCACAGAATGGCTGAAAGCATCAAGCAGAACTGCACAAGTGATACATGTTATTTTCTCAAACACTTCTGTCCTGATTTTCAGCTCCCCAGATAGTTCAGGCCTAGGCACTGCAACAACATTGTCACCCTCTTCAGGACTCATTCCCATCCTTTCTCTACCTGTAGCAATTATCCCACGAGGTAATCCAATCAGCTCCACCAGTGAACCTATACTGACCCTTGTGTTGTGCTAGTCTTGAAAGACTTGTAAAAGCCCCCTCTGGGGCTGGAATCTATAGCAGAGGAGTCTGAGATCACTAGATTCTTTTACTCCATTTGACTGCAAATTTGACCCCGTACCTATGCATACATCTGAAAAACCTGCAACTCATCTATGTTTACTGTTTTAATACAGTCTAAATCCCTTTTTCCAGTTTTCTTTCTTGCTTTCATTGAGCAAAATAAGTATTTTCCAAGCAGGCCAGTGTGTGGACACTACAGCATAAGAACATAATATCTTCTTCCTGCCAGGGTGATATGCAAATCTTGTTTACATCTTTATGGTACTTTCCTTTATTTATCTTTTGAAAATGATTTTTCACTCCTTCCAATTTTTTTTCCAGGGCAGCAGGGAGCAGTATGTAGCTGGACTAAATTTCCTGCAGCTCATAAATGTGAACAAGTTCTATGTGAACAAGCCTTGGAGTAATGACCACTGATAATCCATCTGTGTAGAACTAAGAACAATTATGACCTCGATCTCAGTATTCAAAGCAGCAAAATCTTTCTGTAACAGAGATAATCTGTCACTGACAGCAGAAGGCATCACAATCAGCTGAGGAAACACTATGCAGATTCTGGTGAACTGTGTGGTAGCAGCAATTAACTTTGGATACTTATGTATCCATTCTGAGAAACAGCATGACTGTGTCCCATGCTGTTACCATGATTGGAAGATCCTTCAGCATTACACTCACATCAGCAACACTGATTAGGTGGCTCCCCCTCCCTCACCACACAGTGCTATCTATCCCTTTAGGACACCTGGCCGCTCACACTCCCAGAGCATTGTGTCAATCCCACCCCAGCTAGCAGCAAACAGGCAAGACAGTGGGCAGAGCAGCATATAGAGGAAGATGATGCTGGTTAGTGCCTGACACTGAATCGTAAGGGAGGAGAGTTTACTGTAAATAGAATGCAAAATTAGGGATGGGCTCTTTCCTATTGAAAGAAATCAAGAAATTACATAAATTTTTGACACAACTTGAGCTGATATGTGTAATAGGAGAAAGAAATAGGAAGGGAAGTATCATTTGTACTTTGTATTCACTTCCACGGATTGATTTGACCACTGTTGGTGGACAAAATACCATAGCAGCTGCTTATTCTTCACTGAAAACTCTTAACAACTGAAAAATTCTTCCTGTCATTAATCCTTCCTGTCACAGCAAACCTGCTCCTACAGAGCATACCTGTATCTTAATGCAACTCAGTTGCTGCAGAGATAGGGACTGAATTCACTGTAAACATGGACAAGACTTCTTTAGGATTTTCTGTCACAGACTGGAAACATAATTGACCCTAAACAAATGAAACTATTTGATAAAAGTGTCAGATCATCAGGTCTGGGAATGACAAGATCAGCCATACCTGTCCTAAGCCGAAACACAGATCCACAGATCTGTCCTAGGCAGACAAACCTACTCAGCATAACAAAGATGAGAGGAGCAGGAACTCATACTGTGTTTGCAGGACATAGCAGCCCTCTTCAGAATGTGATTCAGGATGAGTGCCTGACATTTGTGCTCCAAAATTCTGTGACACATCTCATTTCTCTTCAGAGCCTATACAGTGATTCCTGCCTTAAAGCTTAGTTACTCAAAATTAGATTGCATGGATAACTTCCAAAATGCTTATGGATCAATCTCAAATCCAACTTTCTCTGTGAGGAAGACTGACAATAACAAAGAGTAAATGCTGTTTAGTTATCCTTGACCGACAATTAATAATCAGTCCCCTTGCTAGCACTTTCCCTCCTGCATAAACTTCTCCCATCTTATAGGTATATCCATGTAACAGCCCCATAAACCTACCAAGTGTCTCCTTACTGGGAACAGCCCGCTATCTCCAGGAGGCTGACTGTGCTCTACTCATCCCTCCAGCCCTACAGAGTGCCCTAACAAAGCAGTCCGTGGAGAACAGGTATCCTAGGTGAAATCCCGGGGACACAGAAGCGGTGAATGCAAAGGCAGCAGCTGCCCAGGTGGATGGATGTCTCTGATACCACAGTGAGCATCATAGCCTCTTGTTGCTCTCTATTTGGAACTGAAAGGACCATTTGTAAATCATTTTTAATTGTCATGTTAAAGTGCACAGAGTGCAGCTATCAGAGAGCTGGTGGTGTTGGAGGCCTGACACCACCGTCAGGCATGGATCAGCAGACAGGATAATAGGAGGAGAAGCTGCAGGGTTATATAAGCAGGTGCAGGCAGGCAAGTGGGAATGTGAGAGAGGAGGGCAAGTGCATGCCCTCTCCCTGCTCTCTTCTGGGGGAGCACCTCATGTGAACTCAATGGCAACACAACCTCTTACATCATGCATTAGCTTGGTCCATTGCAAGACACACAACTCACAATCTTTGGGGGATCTTTCACATTGAAATAATCGGGTTACTTGTAATTTTTCTCTTTTTAAGCCCTGGGAAGTGGCTTCATCAGTTCCTAAAAGTTCATCCCTATCTTGACAAGTAATTATCAAGAGAGGTTGCTGCTGAAGTTCAGCAGGCTCTGACAAGCTATTCAGCTTTTTGGTATTATGCCTTTAACCATCTCGTAAGTGAAATGGTTCCTAGAAAATCTCACCAAGCCAGGAATCCTCTTTCCAGAAGACATGGTTCTCCAGGAAAAGAGACTCAAAATCAGAAAGGGTCAGTCACTCTGGAAGTATCCTTTTAGTAAGGCCTATACTAATTTTTTAGGTTGATCTAGAAACATGGGTTCAGTTGTTTCCTCTTAACTTGCCTGCCTCAGGGTATTCATGAAACACCAAACACAGGTTTGGATCCTGTTTATAAGAAGTAATAATACATACTAATGGGTGTTCATTGACCTTCACATGCTTCTCACAACTACTATTTGCTATGAAAAACTCTACAGCACTTTAAACCAAGGTGCCTTCAATTGAGTTCCAGACGACAAAACCTCTCAAATTCCTTGTTCACCTCTCTCGTCACTAGACTACTGGGAAGCATAGAAAAGCATGGGCTGAAATCAAGGATCCACCCTACCTTCACCACAAAGTAGCCAGACTACTGTACTAAGAAGTCCTGGGTGCCTCATCTCAGTAGGTACAATCATTATGTGAAACAGCAGGCAGCAGGAGAGAGGCACAGAAAAGGGTTCTGCTTCACTGAGGATTCTTATTACTGCTTAAATACCAAAGATTGGATTTTCTTTCATTATTACTCCCCAGGAGATCAGGAGCCTTGCAGATCTAGGATGTTTTGTAATCTGACATAAGGGACACCTGTTCATCTGCAGCACATGGATTCACTTAGCAAACACATTCTGATTGTACTGAGAGCAGCAGAAAAGCTATGCTTGCAGTTTGAGGGTAGAAGGTAGAAATGGCTAACTGCTGCCCTTCAGTCTCCAAGAAACTGCTTTGACTGCTGTTATCCTATTTACAGTTTCAAAGAGCTATCCTTGCAGTTGAGATCCAGTCATGCCCCCCTCTTCTGTAGCAGCACTCCCATGGTCATTTTTTTGCCAGCCAGAAATTAGCACTATGACAAATGAATTTCATGATAAATAAATACAGAAAATAAATACCAACTCTATATTATGAAAGCAGCAGACAAATGCTCCAAAACTTGGTTCATTATGTTTAAGAACAAGTCCAATGCAATACTGATCAGGAGAGAATCAGGCTTATCTTTTCTGATATTCCTGCTGAAGCTTTCTCAGCTGTAGGGAACAGAGACAATGCACAGTAACAAACACAGCCAGTTCCCTATGTCCGTGCAAGATTTCAGTGGCCTGCTGAAAGGAGTTCCTCTGTATGTCAGGAGAGCCCTTCTAGAAGCTTTGAACACTTAGCTTTTCCTCCTCTCTGTAAGGCCTGTGGTTGCTCTCATGCTCTCTCATCTAAGCAACCACCAAAGTGGCAAAAAACTGGAGTGTTGATTTGGTTGAAAAAGGTTTGGCTGTAGTTTTCATTGCTGTAGTTTTCATCTGAGCCCCAAATGATTGTTTTTAAGGGTTCAGAAACATTGTTCAAAGTTTGGTTCTTTTCAGTGCTGTGGCACTAAGTATTTCCTAACTCTCTACCCTGGGTGAACTGAGAAGGGACGAAATAGTAAGGTCACACTCACCAGAATTGTTACGAAAATCTGCCCCAGTGGTAGAACTGAAAGAACCCACAGAAATAAGGTAAGAAAGAGCAAGCTATGAGAAGTGTGGGTTGCCCCCACAGAGTTCTGCAGAACACTGACACTGAAGTGTACAGGTGACAAGTTAAGTGTTAGCTTTGTGAATTACTTCACTTTTGACCACATTAGCAGGAATAGCTAATTGTTTTTAGGCTCAAAGAAGAACCATTAGGATCAAAGAAGAACCACTCAAAGTGGGTAGATAACACCACCCACTCTGACAATATACTAAAACAAGAATACTAGGCAATCTTACACAAATATGCAGAGAACCTTTTCTCTTACTGCCAGTTCCAGTTCTAAGAATGAAGTAAATAGACAGTTCTGACAGATAAGCTTTGGTAAATGTATCTCAAGAAGTTTAACACATTACTGTACACACCTGTCTATCCCACCACTTTACTAGAGAGGACAACCCTCAAAAGTAAATAAACAAAATGGGGAGTTATTCCACATCTTACTTGCTCCAAGATACAGTCCTAACCAGTATTTTAGCACAAAACCTCTTTGATGGATTCACCTGAGTTGTTAGATTTTAAATCAGTTGTGAAAATGCAGACACTCCCCTCATTTTGTCACTCCATTGACAAAAGTGATAACCATATTTGCACTGAAATAGAGTCCACAACTGAGAAATGCTATGCTAAATACACTTATTTCTGGCCTAGTCTACCCGTGGATGTCCTAGGATCATTCAGGCTATCCCATTTTTGACATTTTACTCTATTCAATTCAAGGTCTTACAGCAAAATTGTAGTCTGTGAACACAGTCATTAGGCCACTGACCAATTCAATCGATTTGTCTGTCTTCCTTCCTTTCTGAACTGCAATTCTTTTTACATGAACTGCCTGTAAAGCCACTAACAATCTCTTTCCATCCAAACAGTTTCCTCTGGAATTGCAGAAGAACCTTCCTTCTACTGGTGCTGTCCTTCCATGGAGAAGCAACATTTCACCAAGAAGCATAGTATGAAAGCTATGTGAATGGTTTTGCTTTAACACACTTTGCTTTCAGTTCTGTGACTGTTGCTCTAAGGTGAAGATAAATACATAGAATAAAATGCAAAAGAGAGAAGCAAAAAACAATCCCCCAAAAGGAGTAACTACACAGGACAGAAAACAAAGAGAGGCTTAAGATACTCTTCAAGTCACACTTTTTTAAAAACTTAGAAAATCTATTTCTTGGCTACCTTGATTTTATGTAGGAAATTGGGGGTTGGAGGTAGTTAATTTATGCTTCGGGGGAAACAGAATGTTACCCCTCCCATTTGCAGTTTTCTTCAGTTCATTAAATGAAAGAAATTGATTTGGTGAAGGTAATTTTGTAATTAAAAAGCTTATCATGGCTTTCTCTAATGAGCTAAGCAAACAGACAGTAATTCAGTGACAATATTTACACAGTGCACACTGGGGGACGTTTGTTTATAAAATTAAATAATAGAAGGAAATGGGAGGAAGAGAAAAGGGAAAGCAAGCAAAGGAAAAGAGGTCAATTCTAGATCCAAGTTCATCCCAGGACAATTTTCCTCTGATGACTTGCTCCTGTTTCCACTGCGTCACAGTAGCAAAAAGAAGAAAAGACTGTAAGAGACCTAAGCTACCCCCTTGTGTAAGTGGGCTTTTCACACATTGAATTTACTATGCTCTCATCTCCAGCTGGGACCATAGCCAACTTTCTATTCAGGATTTCAGGGAACAGCTTTATACTCATGCAAGACTAAGAATTACCTTTCCAGGATACATTTCCTCCCTCTAGGGTGCCAGAGGCTTCACGCACACCAGCTGAGGGCACCGTGTGGAAGGGAAGACAAACTCTTGAGAACAAGATGTTAAACTTGACTTCAAAAAGCTCTTCTGTTACATTTGGAATGAAAACCAGAACTCAAACTACTCCTTTTTTACCTTCAGAAAGCAAGAAAACATGACAAAATAACCAGCCTCAAGCAAAGCTTGGTGCATTGAATGATGAAAAAAGAGAGACAGGAAAACCTGCAGTTCCCTGGAGATTTTTCCCCTCTTGGTCTGCTCTGTTATGCAGAGGTACACCATTCCCAGAACACAAAGGAGGAAGTCTCTTCTCCTCTGTCCCTGCTTCCCTCACCCTTCAAAGTTTAGTCTCCCGTCATCTCTCCCTGCTCTGTGTAACTATGGATGAAACCTCTGGCAGTTTAAGAGCAGAGGGAAGTGAGCTCTGGAAAAGTCATTCTCAGTTTTCTGAATTTCTCACATTTAAAAAGCTGTTCTCTCTATTCCTGAAAAGAGACCTGGCTCAGATACTGTAGCAATAGGCAACTGCAATTCAAGAGAAAAAGATGAGTCCTAAAAAGAGTGAGCAGAAGATCAGTTAGGTGTGAGGCAGCAGAGAGGCAGGAAAATGCTGCTAAGAAAAAGGTTAATAGTGGGAGTGAACTCACAAAGCTTAAAAGACCAGAGAGAGAGAACAAAATGGGAGCTTCCATGGACAGAGTAAAAACCTGTGGATCTAAAAAATTGTCACGTTTCAACTCAGAAATAGCTGCCTTCTGATGCTTAGCATATGCTTTCAAACCCTTTTTTACAGCTATAACGTAGAGCACAAAACTCATATTAACAAAGAAGAAAGTAGTTTAGAAGATTTGATTCTCAAATTTCCAGATGAATTCCCTTATAAAGGATGGGGTAAATTCATCCCTCTACATCATCAGAGGTCAGCATATCACTGTGCCTCATGGATATATGAGGGTGGACATAACAATGAGATCTCCTTCTTTCCTTAATATTTACTGCACGATAAGACAACCTACCTCCCTTCTGAACTGAGTCCAACAGGAACCACTAGTACAGCCTATGTTCCAGCACTTCCTGAGACTCTGACACCAAAAGGCATTTTTAGATTTAAAAAGAAAAACAACAAATGAATTTCTGCTGCTGAGTCCAGGCCCACACCTACACTTTTCTGAATAGCCTCTCAAAGATTAATGCCAACACAATTACTAAGTTAATAACTGATTTCTGTGGGGTAAAAAGGTATCTGCAACTTACATAGTGTTGCATGGAGTAAGTCATACTGCTTTCATCCTAAACTTAACTGATGCTTCCTTACAGTACAAAAGGAAGTTCTCCATCTCTGCTTTCCTCAGAGGTATCCTTTATATATCCCATTTTTTTCTCCAATACATGAAAGCAAGGATACTGCATAGGAGCATTCTGAGACCACAGGGCAGGCTCTGAAATTCTGCTGGAACTGAACTCCTTGCTGCAGGAGCTGGATATAGTCTACTCATATGTCTGAGAGCACACTCATGATGGTGGCTTGGACCAGAGAATAAAGTCTCTAAAATGAATTGGAGAGACACATGGAAAAGCAAGACAGATAAAATCACAACCAAGCCGAGCATCTGTGATAATCTTTAATCCATTTTCCTGGAAAGGAGACTCCCTTGACTTCTCTCATACTACACCCTGCTGGCTGTCCCTGAATGTTCTCTGACAAAAGGGCACGACTGCACAATCATTAATACCCGACATCCACATATCCTCACAGTACAAATTTGATACATATCAGGCATAAACCCGCAGCTTCGCCTCTGTAAAATTAGCCAGAGAATATGATAGAACATTTAAGGCTATTGTCATGCCAGCTGGCGTTGAATGCACCTGACCCAGCATATAATCAGAGGTGCAAAACCAGACAGTCCAAGATCTAGCACAAAGTCTTGTGCACACCAAAATCCTTTTGAACAAATCTGAGACAGCAGAACAAATTTATCGGTGCCATGTGACCCAGCTTTTCTGTTTTTATCTAAGATGTCCCAAAGCTGTGTCATTGAAACATCGTCATTATGCATGGCAGGGAGAATCTCCTTCAGTACACAGGCACAGAGGCAGAACTTAAGATAAGACCAGAACTGCCCTGCTTGCCACGACTCACAGTCAAATGTGTCTAGGAATTGCTGATAATTAAGTCTTATGAATCTCAGTACCATACACAATCCTGCAAACTAACAAGCACCCCATGAGTTAAAAGAATTTGATATACTCACAACACTTACTAATTGGTTACCAATGAACTGAATAATTGGTTGCCAGTATTTGTCCCAAATCCCCTTTTCAACTATATTTTCCAGCATAAAAACTATTTCCTTCTCCTTCATCCTTTGTCTTTTCTCATCCTTATAACTCTTCCCTTAAGTGCTTTTGAATCCAGGAGCAATCCCTTCAAGAAAACAAAGTTAGCCAGTGAAGATTTGCTGGCAAGAAAACAGACAAGAGCCCAAGAAGCTGCCTCGGTCAGACCTCAGGGTAGAACTGTGCCACTTCATTAGCTGCAACAGTAACATGAAAATCCCAGTGGCTCTGCAGTAATAAATATGTAATAAATACTACCTTTATACATAACAGAAAAACCCTGCAAGTTACACTGCTGGGGAATAATTCTGCTTTGTGCGTAGGCAAACTGACTAAATGGAATATAGCAAAGCTTTTCCATCTCTTAGTTCTGTAACCTAATATTCTCAGCAAAACAGCAAATTTTTTTTTTTTCGGAGGTTTTTTTTTGGTTGGCTGGTTGGTTTGCTTTCTTTTGTGTTTTGGTTTGGGGTTTTTTGTAATGATGAATTTGTAATTGACTTGTTTATGGGAGACCGAATGTAACTGCCTATATGGGTGCTCCCACAGGATAGAAGCAGAGCTGCTCTAGCAGGCTGCACTGCTCATGAGCTTAGACTATGAAGACAGAACAGAGGGTTTCCTACAGCTCAGGTAGAGACAGCCACTGGCTTTTGGAAGAATAGGACCAGACCTATGTGCAGTGCCATTACGCTGTACTGTAGGGAATCTTTTCTGATAAGATAGTAACTGTTGGGAACTCACCCTGGATTTCCTTTGACCTGAAAGAAATTATACCTGAGGCGACACTACAAAGAGAAAATTAATAGATAACGACTTAAATGTGAGGGCCAGCTGCAGAGAAGGCAAATAGAAGAGCTATTGAGAAGAGCAGAACTGAAAAATGATCTACGCATCTCACACCTTACTGGCAACTCAGGGTGGGTTTTTTTCCTTTTCTTTTTTTTTTTTTTAACAGTGGGAAGTGAGGTTGGCATGATGAGGCAAGGATGAGGTGGCTGTGAGATTTCTCCAAGGAGTATTTAACTACCCCCTGGGTATTTTAGCGCCTGCACACGTGAAATGCTTGAGTATTAGCTTAGCTCTCTTTCTCCAGTTAAAAGCATTAAATTGCAGACACCAAGTGTTTTCCTCCCCTCATTCTCTTTAGAATTCCTGAAAGCTAAAGCAGTTTTGTCATGACTCACATTATAAAAAGAACAAGCAATGTGACTGCTCCCACTTATCATGCACATGTACAAAACAAATATTCTCTGTCCTCTCTACCTTGACTTGCTGGTGCCTGCAGTCCTATCATCACAGCCATCTGTTTAAGCATTAATGCCAAGCTCCCCTCCATGAAGCAATTTCTTCTATTTTTTCCTCATTTTTTTCGCTTTTTTTTCTTTTCCCCCCTCGAGGTTGGAAATCTCCCCCTACTCCATTATTCTTTTATCACACCCATTAAATTAACTAGAATTTTTATGTAGGACAATGAAAAGAAGAATTAGGCTACAACACGAGCAAAATTCTGGAGAGTGACAGAAAATACCCATTCTCAGATCACAGAGACTGAACACAAATCACAGTACCAAAGAGAATTTAAAAAAAGACACTCTTCATGATTTTATCCACGACCACTTATGTCCCAGAATATATGGTTATTCTTGCCAGCGTTATTCATGAATATAATTCATTCGGTGACATGATCTGATCGCTGTTATACCTTTTGATTCAGAAAATTTGTTAGCGATGGAAACATGATTAATTTTCTAAATTAAAAACACACTGTGAAAACTGGTGAGGCTTTACATTAAGTTCATAAGTCTTCTCAACTAAGAGATTAGTTGGGTTTTCTCCATATTCAAAGTAATGACAGTTTCTGGAATACAGGATTTTCTTTAGAAAAATGATATCACCTCAGCCCCTTTCAGCTCTCAGCTCACAATGTTACCACTGCTGCAATCACAAAGACATCCAAAGTATGATATGAACTTTTGTGAAGTCACATGACAAGTTAGGGCTTTAACTGTCACTTGAGCTTACCTTTCAAAAGTTGCAACAAAGAATGGAATTTAACCGTGTAGAACAGGTTTCATATTTGGGATAAATAACAGATTAAATTTCAAAATGCAATAAAACAGATTAAAAAGTTTTACAAGATAGGAAATAGCTCTTCAGTAAACCCTCACAAAGTACAGAATTTTTACAACTACCTCTGTAACTTCTGCTCCTTTTAGACTATAAACATAACTCTTCACATATATATGGAAAAGCTGAAATTATAAAGCACTGGACCATATTTTGGTGATAAGTGTTTTGAGTGACACTGCTTCATCTGTCGTAAGGATGAGCCTCTAATCTTCTGAGTCCTTGCTAACAAACTCAGATTCAAGGAGCTTTGGATCTGTTCCCATTCTCAATGTATAAGCAGAAAGAAAACACTGCCAAAGGCTTGTGCACACCTGTGCATTTATCATAACCAAATTTCAAACCTCAGACTTTCCAGTCTTTCTGAGGGATGGGTGAGTGGCTAAAAACCTGTGTTACCATTTCATAGCTCGATACTTTTCTTGTAATAGACACCCAGATGGAGCCAGAGGGTTCCTTACTTGTTGTGATGCACATGTGGAAAGGCACACTGCTGTGACTCATCACCAGCTCTTAGTTATGACCAACATAGGTTGCACAGTCTCTGCAGAAGGTAGCACTTCTAACTCACTTTTACCAAGCCTTTTATCATCAGTACTGTGTATAATACACTGAGTAATAATGATTATGGTTAGATTAATAATTCACTGAAAATAAAATCCATGCAGTTTTGGCCCTTCTTTATTCCTCATGGACTGAACCATATTTCTGTGAATGGATTTGTTATTCAGAAACATCCACCAAATAGTTCGTTTGAGCACATTTCCGCCTCCAGAACACTTGCGAGCTGCTCACTTCAATTATCTGCTATTCACAGTGCGCGAGTGGTAGCACAGTACTGTTTCCAGTTCCTGACTACAGGAAAAAAACTTTTCAAATGGGAAAGTGATAAGCAGCAAATGCTAAATCACTATTCATAAATAGCTTTCAGAGATAGATGACTGCATGGCTACATGCTCACGTTAAAGTCTATGAAACCTACAAAATAGAGAAATACTTTTACAAATACCTTCAGGAAAGGAAGAATCTGACCCCCACATGCAGCTATAATTACATTCAGTACTTTATTTCTAAAAGTATTTACAAATGGCCTTTTGTAATAAGCAGCAATTTGATATCCATGAGAGAGATTTTTAAACTCTTGAGCAGTGATACTATACTGAAGAATTCATTGCTGTTTCTCAAATCAAAAGAAGAGACACATCCGAGGAAATTTGGTAATTTTTAAGCAGATTCTGCACCTTCTCTACTGGCAATCATCACCACTTCCTTTTCCTATTTTGAGTGCTGTATACATATGTGAGTAATGTAATCTTCCACCCAAAGCTGTGACACTAAAAACCCACCCACATTTTTCCACTACCTGATAACTAATCACTGCAAAGTTCTCTTTGATTACAGTGTGAAGCACAATAATAACCAGGAAGGGAGATGACCAAAAATTTATTGGCATCAATCTCAATAGCTAAAAGCTGGTTATGCTATTTCTGTGCCAGAAGAAGGAGAGGTGCCATACTATATAATTTAGTGACTGGATAACAGCATTCTGCTGCTGTGGTTGAGCTGTGGCATGTGATGGTTGCACAGTGACATTTGGGTGGCTGATTGATGGAGAGCTTTTACAACACTGAGTTTGACAGGGTGTGGCTGTGCTATGACTTTGCCATGGTTGACTTAATTTTTCTAAGGTAGGAATAGACAAGAAGCTGTTTGAGATGACAGAAGTCAGAAATGAGATATAATAAGTACCACTCTAGCCATCTATAGTAACAACATCTGCTCCTTCCGAGTCCTCTTTTCATTTTTATTTTGAACTGTCAGTAAAAAAGACAAAATACCCAATGCTGTAACTAATATCAGAAGAAATCAGCCAAAAATCAAGACAATGAAAGGCAGCAAACTTCCTACATTTCTTTGAGCCTAGATACCCCAACCCCCTTGCTCTTCAAAATCCTCCCTCTTGCTTGCCATTACAGTGCTCGCCCCCTCTTTATTTTTAAAAATATTTTTTACAGTTAAGGGCTGACTGTAAGCTCCAGGGTTGATGGGGACTTCAATTTGATGCTCACTTCAAAGGGAATGTGCTGGGTGCTTACACACGAATGACATGTCATCACTTCTCTTGCTGCACGCAGTGTGCCCTGATGAATAATCGAGGCAGCTTTTATAGAGATGCAAGAAATGCCGATCACAGTTTGTCTCTGAGTCAGTTGACATTTTTATTTTATATATAAAGCAAATTAGGGTGGAAGACAGAGAGCAAGAGATGAGGCTGTGTGCCAACCTCTTCAGATCTCATTTAGTCTATGTTACAGAGCTCTTAGTCTTTACAATCCAGCATGCTAATAAGGGGCATATATCCCTCCTCTGAGAAATTAATAGATCTTGAGACAGCTTAAAGGAAAGACAAAAAAAATTTTACAGCCTTTAGTGTAGACATCTGTGCCTCTGTATGTATGATGGGATTAGAAAGGGAGGGGAAGGACTTGCAACATTGCTGAGGAGAGGGACATGGGGGGGTGTCAGATATTTCCACAGGCTAAGAGTCATTACAACCTCTATGAAAAGCAACCTGGTAATTGCATTGGACACAAACAATGACAGTGAAAACCAGATCTCTTTATAGGAACTCTGCCACTGCTTTGAAAGCTCTGCTGTCCTTGTGATAGTCCCCCACCACCCTCCCATTGCAACAGAGACGTGACCTGCAACATCCACAAATATCCCAGTCCTGCATGAAAGCAAGCAATCTTTTCTTTCATTAATTCAGGGTTTTGTCTGGATTCAGACACCAAGCTCAAAACCATTAGGCAAGAAAATCTGATGGAAGAATCTTCATAAGGATCACAGTTTACAAGTTTAGTAATGAAGTGGACAATTATTTCAGTGAAATGTAATGTGATCTTTCACAGTAACAGCAGCAAAGAAGCATTAGATATTGCTGGGCTCACACATGCCATTTTTGTCCTCAATTTCCTACCTATATAGGAGTAAGAAATCAGATTGGTGGAAGATGGCTTGCATGTTTCCAAAAGAGGAGTTGGGCCATCCTTTTGTATATAAAGTCCAGACACCATGTATGCTATCCTTCATCATTTCCATCTTCTGTGACTCGTTTCAGCCTAACAGATATAGAGACTCAACCAGAATAAAGCCCAACGAGACCTGATGGAACAGAAATATTTGATTAGGACATTGGACAAAAAAAAAAAAAAAGAAAAAAAAAATAAAATAGAAAAAAAATTAAGAAGCTCACTGTGATATAGAACTGTTCATTGAAGAGGCCTGTAGGGAGATACTTCTTGCAAGTTTAAAGGGAAGCTTTGCAATTATAAATCAAATTGGTTGAGTTGAAATTGAAAGGACATTTTAAGTGTTGGACTGGCATGTGTAGAAGGTTGCTCTTCAACCTGCATTTACTGATACATGAAGTAGCAAAGGTAAAACCAGTGGTTTGAGAAGTGTGTCATCTTGCTTTCCAATTTCTCAAGTTTCAAGTTTAGTAGGTATGTCAGGTCTTTCTACTTATTGGCACAGCAATATCTAAGCAGAAAAGGTCCAGATGAGACTAGACCTTGTGCAGTAGCTGAGCTATGTGTGAGAGAGTCTACCCTCATTTTGGGCTTTGGAAGAGGTGAAATTCCAGCTTAAGGATACTCCCAAACCTCAGAGAGACACATCACCTCACTGGGAAGTGAGTGAAAAGAAGTGTAGGCCATCTACTTGACAACTTGGTGAAGATACAAACTAAATTCCTTTTCAGATTTTATCTTCTTGATGAAACAAGAGTTTCATTAGCACTTGAAAAGCCTGACAAGAAAAAATATCAGAAATTTCACAGGTAGGAGAACTGAAGCACAACATATCAACAGCAGAGTATGAAAAGAACTTGGAAAAATCAGCCATAACCTTCTGCCTGTTCCTTGACATCTTTGCAGTATTTTCACTTATCTCTGGGTCCATTTGCTATCTATGTCAGAGTCACTTTCCACACAACCTTACAGTGAAGCTAAAGCTGAAGCCTACTTTTCTACCACAATGTTTCAATAACAGCTAGGTAGGTCCCAACAAAGAGAGACCACCATGCACAGCCAGTGAGAGTGAGGATCCTGGGAGATACTTTGGAACAACCTGAATTTCACACTTTTGACTGGTCCTTCTTGAAGGATGCTCTGTTAGAATAAATATATTTATTGGTTTTTAGAGAAAAGGGCTGTTTCTTACTAATTAACCTATGCCAGACCCAAGTTTCATCAACACAATAGCTACCAGAAGGCTAACTTGCAATTTAGTACCTGATTACCTACTCCCAGCAAATCCTCAATCTTTACAGTCCAGACAGTCAGTGCTGAAAAATATTTAAAAATATCACTTACTGTATTCAGTGGAAGAGGAAGGGAACTGGGGGAAACAACAGGGAGAAGAAAATATCAATCTATTGAAAAAGAAAAAAACCTCTTCAAAAAGAGGAAGAAATAAAGCAGGAGAAAAGGGAGATGAGATGTAACAAGAAGAAGTTGAAACAGGAGGGAAGAAATGGAAAAAGGGCAGTTGCAGAAGGATAGAAGTTTTAAAAAGTTGGAAAATAAATTACAAGGTTTTTTCTCCTCAAGTGAACTTCTTGTGCACGGCTGCAGTAAAATTCACTTACAATCCTCCCCTCTTCCTGGTAAAACTAGCCCAAGATTTCTCAGCTGAACTGCCAAAACTGAAAGTAAAGCCAAAATAAGGTAGATTGGGAATGCTGTCAGCATAAGAGCTTGAGCACACCACCCTTGTCCCTTCCCATTTTATGTGAGTGTTGGAGTGACAATAGCAGCAGTGATCCCCATCTGAAGGGTAGGCGTCTATGAAAACCATCCCTCCCAGGCTTTGGAGCTGCAGCCAAAGCCAGGCTGCTGGTCCACCACAAAACATTCGGGGGTAGAAACCTGCAGTCCAGGGAGTGCATGGCACCCCAGCATCCAACTCCTCTCCTTTCTAGTACAGGCAAAGGTGTCAGAGCGGTTCCTCTGTGTTAACACTCTCAGCAGGCTACCACTTACAAGCACCTGCTTCCTTGAACTGTCCTGGCTGCTACTACCACCATGGAAGAAATCAGTACATGGTGCATAACACCGGGACTGTGAAGTATTGCTCGGTCTCTGTCTTCCCTCTGCCTCTTTTTGCCTCACAGCTTCTCTTACCAAATGACCAAAATATTTCCATTTGTATTTTCCCCCTGTTTACCCTTTCTACTGTGCTTTACTTGTGTCCTTCATTTGCAATTAAAACTCTCTATTACTGGGCTACCTAAAAATATTTCTTTTATTGTAATTATTCTATGTGCCTTCTTCTGCAGTCTCAGTATTCTGAAAAGCAAATTGTTTTCAGTCATACAGAACATGAATTCCCTGTCCTAGCTCTATGCAAGATGCAGTAAGAATTTTCCTTTTATTTTTGGAATCGCAGCATTTCTAATCTCAGGACTGTACGCATCAGAAGAAAAAAACCCAAAACAGGCAAAACTAAACCACTGAAAAAAATTTGCATGTAATAAAAGACTTATTATTATTATTATTTTATTATTCAAAGTGTGGCTAAGTTCTAATTTTCTCCTACCCAAATCATATATCTTCAAGAAAATATTTTGTGCATGTTTCCACTTTTATGGACTCTAACATGAATGAATATGACTTAAAGAGGTGTACGGAGAGTTCACGTGGTTATTTTTCTCCTCACTACCTCATCAATTTAAAAATGTCTTTGCATGAATGATTTAAGTGGTTAAATAATCTATAGGCTATTTGCTTTACACAGAATCAAAATAAAGACATTTGATTTTTTCGTGTTTTCTTTTGTTAAGCTAGTGAGTTAAACACATCCCAGAAGCACAATGCCACATTAGTGTCACTGACGGCAAAACTGAGGCTGTGTCTGAATTTTGGCAGCTTGTTAAGTAAGAATATTGGGTAGAGACATTGACTTTGTCTCTCTCTCCTATCAGATGTTTCACTTACATGTTGGGGTAAAAGAAGTTTTCTGGATGGGAAGATGCTGAGAGTTTTTCTAATTTTTTCAGTAGTAGATATTTCTTTTTAGTTCAATTTGGTGGTTACAAAATTATTAAAATTATAAAATGCTCCTGTTTCATTTGTACGCCTGTTTGGGGGCCTGTACAAGATTCAGATTCATTATCTTGTTTTATCAAGCATGTAATAAATAAGCACAACTAATTTTAGACTTTCTATTTGTTCATGTGGTTTATTTCTGTATCTGTACTTACCATAGTTTTTCTAGCTCTCCTTTTTTCCTGTTTGCTGTACCCTTACTGCTGTTTTCTTGAATTTGCTGGAAGTTCCTCACAGTCATACTGTCACATACATTCATCCAACATAGACTGCATTGGGACATTGGGACCCTGACACTTAGAGGAATTTGAGAGTGATCAAAAACAGACCAAATAAACAAGTAGAAAATATGAGTTTTTCTTTAATCTGTTCATTCATGATTATGGCATTAGGAGAAGAAAAATACAAAAGCAGTTTTCTGGGCAATTTATTATAGCTATCTATATCTATGGTAATGGCTGAGTACCTAGTATCTGCCTTCCAGGAGACCACAAGGGCAAGAAAGCCATCTACATTGGGACAAAGGAGTAAAACAAAAAATTCAGATCTAACTTATAAAATTCCATCTTTCAACACCTCTAAAATAATTGTCTGCTTCTTTACTTGACCTCTAGTTCACTCAGCCCTCAATCTACTGTAGAGAGCTTTATAACTTTACCCACAGATGTTTTTTGCGATTGTTCCAAAGATAGCTCAATTAGGTACATCAAAGAGCAAAGGAAGACAATACCAAATCCAATTCACAAGGAGCAAATAAAAACAATCCATATTTTCTCCCCAGAATAAGTAGGAGACAAGGATATGGATTCTACTGTTAGATGATGTGCAAAACCTACAGAGATTATGCAGGAAAGTACATACATGTATATATCTTTCCCAGTGCAATTTCATATTTGTAGCAAGTCATTCAGTCTGTCTGCTCAAAAGAGATTCAGGGCTCAAGGTCATGGGTGAAATCACTCACCTTCCACTGGAAACTTCTGTTTACAATGAGTCCTCCCAGCACTTCTCCCTGAATTAAGTGCTGGAAGCAAAAAGTTCAAACTCCATCAAATTCTATCTATGTTTTCTCCCCCTCCAGTTGAAACTCATCATCATTTTAAAGCACCAAGGCAGTCTGAAAGGTTCACCCTAGTGACCATCTTGCAAGACTGTCAGAGTGGAAACCTCATTGAGAAGAAGCAGCATCAAGTCAAGCAGGACATTCCAGAGAGGGCTCCCCTTAGCCACATTACAGTAACTAGATCTTCACATGACCTTCAAGACACCACTTCAGTTCCCTCCAAAGAGACTTAAGCAGCCTCTCTGCTATTAAGATGTTTCTTCATTTGTCAACAGAAAGCTGCTCAATTGCTAGCCTGAGCAAATTTACATAGAAATTACCAGTGATACTCTGCAAACAGTTAGGAGAATGACAGCAGAGACACCCGGCAGAAACACTCCAGGATACACAGAGTCACTACTCAGACAAAGACATGGAGGAAAATGCTACCAGGAAAATTCACTGGACATGCAGAACTAGTAATATATGGGCATTCAGCAATGTGAGGTCTACTGGGGCTCTGACTATAATAGTTCAGCCAAAACCTTTCCACAGAACAAAGATGATGTGGCTAGCATTTCCCTCCTACCTGACAAGCATTCCAAGTTGCCTGGCAGCTGAATCTTACGTGAAGCCTGAAGATGAGAGGGAAAATTGTTATCCCATCCTGATAAAGGATGCCTGGCTTTTCAGCCTAGCACTCAACTTTATCCTCCTGTCCCTGACACCCTCAAAGCTCCTCCTTGAAGAGAGCAGACTCTCCTTGTCACATTCCTCAGACGCTCCATCTACTCTCAGTCTTCCCAGAGCCTTTTCCATTTCCCCACTAATAGAGACAGCACTCAGGCAAATCAGTGCCTGATATGTTCAAAGCTGCCTTTTTTTTTTTTTTTTCATTTTTTTATCTCCTTTCTAGGGTTCTTGACCTGATCACTAGGGACTTTTAGGTGAAAAATTGCAGAGCTGTGAAGTCTGTACTTAATCCTTTTGTCAAGCACTACTTGTTGTAGTATCTAGCCTCCAAAGCCTTGTATGAGTGCTCAATCAGTGATAAAATACAAATCTGACATGGTTGCTTCTTGACTGGGAGCATGACTGAAAGAATGTTCTAGGTTCTCAATGGCAGCATTTGCTCAGCACTGCTCTTCAATGGTGCAATTCTTCAACAGTAATCAACAGCCTCAGCACAAGGTCTTCACCCTACAAAAATTAACAGGCAACCCAGAGACTTAAAAGTAATTATGGCTGAGGAACACTAAGAGTACTGGTCCCCGTCTACCCAAACAGGGGCAGTCCAGGAGTCGAATGAAGTAGTGGGCACTAAAGGATACCAAGAGACTAGTCTACATTTCCCTAGACACCACTGCAGCAGAGACTGTTAGATCACTTAAGAGCAAATAAAGAAGAATCGAGCAGCAAAAAACTGTCTTCCCATGTGTAGTGATGTACATTAATGGAGGTACATTTGTGTGAGTGCACCCACAAGAGAAAAAAAAGGTGGGGGTTCAGCAAGGCATGGGGTATCTGACGCTTACTGCATGCTCTTGACATGAAATGACTGCACAGAGTAGAAGAAAAATCCCATTTCAAATAATGATCAAAGCCATCATAGGGAAATGAGTAGCTTCCACTGCTTAAAGTAAATAGGCAGATAATATTTATTCCACAGTATAGACAAAACTCTGCTTTCTATCAAGGGGAAAGGAATAAATTGTTTTCCCATAATGGTGTTTTCTTTTCAATTAATTTCCCTTCAAGCTTGATTTAAGAGGATGCTATGCCAGAACCTCAGGCAAATGGAAGAAACCTAAGATACTCCCCCACCAAAGGTGAAAACGATGATGCAGTCAAACTTAGAGTTCCAGCTAAACACCAGTGTCGCACACGGGTACAGTCATGCACTCCTCTCCCTCTATCTCCCCTTCAAATAAAAGCTTTGCAGCAACAATCCAACAAAGGGCCAGCAACAACAAGAAAGAGTTCAGAGCACAAGGAGTAACAGCAATGGATATTCATTGGAGAGCATGTTGCTTTAGTCAGAGATAGAAGTCCTAGGGAAACTTACAGGTCATTTTGCTACATACCCAGGCATATGCCGTATATTTTATAGATTTTAAATTTTTTTTTATTAGTGAGACCTTTGTAGACATTATCTTATTATTAATATGCATGAATATAAGAAAGAAGAACAGTTACATCTGGTAAAACCCCTGGCTTCTAAGAAAAGCTGGAAGGAGACAGAATGAAGAATGAGATTGCTCCCAAGGCATTGCAGGCACTTAGGTATTGCAAAGCTAGGTCACCAGGGAACACTTTGGATTTAAAAATACTGCCTTGTTAAAAATTTTGCATATTTTCTGGGGTTACAAACAGCCCCTTGAGTTGGAAAAATCACAGTAGTTTCTATTTCAGAAAGAGACTGATGTAGAAACTTTCCCATCCATTTCTTTTAAATGCAAATTGTAGAAAGACTGTTTTCAGGAGGACAGGAATTTAAAAAGAAAATTCTTAGTATTTTTTAATCTTGGAAAAATGTTGACAATTTGACCCACAAATAATATGAACACTCAGAACAGTTCCAATAGTATCAGAACCCAAACACGCAGTCTCAAAAGTTCAACCAAGCCTTTAACAGACACAAATTGGAAAGACAGAGGACCCCTTATTCTTCCTCTCATAAGGTTCCTCACAGGATACAATTCCCAGTTAAATAAATCATCCCTTCAAAAGTCATGGGATTTTTACTGTAAGATTTTAGTGAGGGGATGTTGATTTAAAAGACACAACTCCATCCCATATTCCTCCTGACAGACATTTCATTTGAACAGATGCTGCCTCAAGACAGAGGTGCTTTGCATGTTTGAGTACAATGAATTCCTCATTGCAGTACAGTAAATAAACAGCTAGCAAATGATTTGGGTGTTCAATGGACTTTGCAAGCAAGAATCTTAACAGCAATATTAGTTAAGCAAGAGCTAATGAACACTTACTACAAATGACATTCCCATTTCCTGGCCCTAATCCTCTCATTACTTATCCACAGGCATAACAGGCATGTACCAGCTTTAGCACTACTGACAAAAGCCAGAAGCACAAAGGATGCCACACCAAGTGATGACAGCCCCAGAATCGTAGCTGTTGATTAAGTTGGGGAAGGGGGCTGCTGGGGAGGACTGAGTTAACAGCCAGCACAGCCCAGCTAGGACTAGCAACAAGAACTTGGTCCTGGTGCCAAGTACTTACCCACGCACACGTGTATCTGCGCATGCACCTGCACAAGGAGAGTCTTACAGGAATCTTTTAAAGATTAAGATTTTCTCCACAAATGTAGGCCAACATTTTCAAAAATAGATGTCCAAAGTTAGGCATTCCAAAATCCATATTTAAGGATCTACAGAATTGTCCTCACTCTCAGAAGTGCTGAAATTGCCAAGAGCTGTAAAATGCTCAAATCTTGAAAACCAGGCCACATCTTTAGGTGCTTGAAAACAGATTCAAGAACCTAAGTTTAGGCATCTGTATTCCTGACTGTAAACTTACATTATCCAAGAAGACCTGCTATAATTCATCACACATACATGACATTCTCAAAAATGTACAATACTAATTGTCCTGAATTTTGAGTTGCAGCTGAAAAGTACACTGCTCAGATCAGAGCAGGATGACAAAGGTAGCCACTGCCATTCTTCTCCTATCTTCTGGTGGTATTTATGGCAGTAAATTACAGTGACTGTCAAAGCACCCAGTGAACAACACTGGCAGCTGACCTGGCCCATTACCTTTATCTACCCTCAGTCTCCAGAGACGAAAGGATGAAATTGATGTAAGGTTGCATGAATCAAATTTAAAAGAATGCTGGTTTTGGCTGGGCTAGAGTTAATTTTCTTCAGAGTAGCTGGTATGGAGCTATGTTTTGGATTTATTCTGAACACAGTGTTGATAATACAGGAATGTTTTAGAGATAGATAAAACACGGCCAAGTCCTTTTCTGCTCCTCACACTACCCCAACAGGCTGGAGGTGCAGAGGAAGTTGGGAAGGCATACATCCAGGGCAGCTGACCCCAACTGACCAAAGGAATATTTCAGACCAGTAGGCATCATGCTCAGCATATAAATGTGGGGGAAGAAGAAGGCAGGAAGGATGTTCAGAGTGATGGTGCTTGCCTTCCTAAGTCACCATTACGTGTAATGGATTACGTCTGCTTTTCTAGGAATGACTGAGCACCCACCTGACCATGGGAAGTGGTGAATTAATCCCTTGTTTTGCATTGCCTGTGTGTGGCTACTTCTGTATTTAAATCTGCATAATACAAGTGAAATAGGCTCCATACCTATCAATGTCAATCACATTTATTAAACATGTAAATAGGGTATATCTGTTTACTTAAACATTACCAAGTAGAATTCAGTCACATCTTTTGAAATTGATGTCAGATCCTTCAGCTTAGGGAAATTAAAAAGAAATACACACAACTATGTGGCACGCTTGTGCCTCAGCAGGGAAATAGCTTTCCCCTGTGCTACATGTGGTAAAAGCAAAATAACAACATAGGTAATATTTAAAGGAAAAACCACACTAAGGAAAGTTTCATCAATGACATAACCAGTATAGAGAAGATTTTCTTTTAATGCATTGATACAACTTCTCTGCCTCCTCTGAACCCAAAATCATTATATTATCTCTGTGAAATACCCTGTAACAAAACTCTTAGTATGAATCAGGTTCTTCATGTACCTCCCATCTCCATTTTTCAGCAGCATTTTAAAATATTTGCTGTATCCTGTAGCTTCAGTGCTAAGACAGCAGCAAAGACAACATATTCTACAAACTGCCTGCACCTGTACACAACCATACTGTCCCACACAGCTGGCAAGTAGTCTGATAAATGGGCATACTAGAACCACACAAAATTATTTTGAATGTGAGGTAATTCATCATATGTGGCAACATCTTACTAAAACTGCAGTGAAAGCAACCACACTTTCATAGTTTATTTTATCAAAATATGTCCCTATTTGTCTACCATGATTACCTTTTTAATGTATTCTTAAAAAGGGTCAAATTCTCAGCTGTCCTAAAATGTGGTATTCCACTTAAAAAAGAGCTGTTATTATCTTGAACAAGTGAGAATCTGATTACAAATTCCTTCTCTTAACAATAAACTATGACCACTTCTGGGATGGCTGCAACCACCATTCAATGGCACACAAACAACTTTATCTAAGAGTTTATAGCTGGAAATAAACTAAAAGACCTTTTTCCAAAGATACAGAAAGGGGAAATTAACACAGGAAATTAATCCTAAGTGGCCAATGCATTTAAATATATTGTTTCAACATTATGTCCCAGAGAACAGTACACCCACTAGGACACCTGCAACCATGAGCACAGTTTAGCTTAACCTCATACAGAGCAACCGAGTGTGACTCCTACTAGGAACCACAGTCGCTCCCTCTGCCCCACCAGCCTCCTCTGGTGAGGCCATATTCTTTTGAGAGCTATCCACATAAGCCCCTCACATTTTAATAGGACTATCTCTGCTGTAGCATATGGCTACTTGCTTCTTGAATCCAGTGCACAGAGGGACTTGCTTACTCAGCTCTAACTTCTTCCCAGAGGCTCAAAAGCTGCTAAGAGGCTAACCTCATTTGTTCAAGCATAGAACCAGTTACATGGCTGCTAGACCACCCTGTTTACTCACCAACCTGGCCAAACACAAGGCAATTTCAAGCACAGGTTTGTCAGCAAAAAGCCCTGCAAACCTATCCTTAGCTCATGTGAGCCAAAAATGCTCCAGTGCAAAGGTGGCACCTCTGAGCTCTTTCTAGCAAAAATTCCTTTTCATTTGCTATGTGTGCAATGGCACATGAACTAGAAATAAATTCCCAAGGTGTAATAAATGAGAAGTGGTCTCTTAAACTACTTTTTGTCCAGAAACTTCCCTTTTCACTTGTGTTGCAATGATTTTCTTTTTTGCAGTGATTTACTCAGGGAAAAAGAGGATATGGGAAGGACTTCGGAAATACTTGAATGAGTTGAAAGTGGTATTTAACACAAAAAAAAAGACAGGGCAAGGCATGGCATTCATGCCAAATTGCTGTTAAAGAGGTAACAACAGAAGAGTGAAAAATAAAGTTAAGATCCTGGAGTCTGATAAGAGGTGAACAGGAATCACATGAAGCAGAAATGGAAGGAAGAAAAGAATTTTGTGGTGCCTTGGATGACAAGCAATATGATTCGAATATGAAATGTAAAAAAACCGGCAGTTCAGAAAGAAATGTGAAGCAAACAAAATGAGTACAAATAAAGAAATGGCTGCAGATTGCTATCTCAGCAGCCACTTGAAGGAACTGCACACAAGGAAATCCAAAGGAAGAAAGTCACAACAGTCAGTGCAAGAGATTTACAGAATTGTAAATAAAGCTTCTATCTGGAAGACTGAGTTTAGTCAGGAAAGTGAGACCTGTTGTTGGCTGTGCCAGATCAAGAATTGGATCAGTGATAGTTGGCCAATCACCTCCTTCCTGTCAGCTGGAGCTAGTGGTAGGCCAAAGGAAGGAAAGCATGCATTGCTACAAATTTTAGTGTATGGCTCTTGTCACTGATAGAGGAGTTGCTCTCTGCGTCTCACAGCATAGGAAGAAAAAGCTGCCCCTGAATCTTGGTATCTCTGCATGGCACAACTTCCCAGAATGCCACCATTCACATAGCAATGTCAGATCCAGGTATTTCACAGCAAGTATTTGTCTTTGAAACCCTAAGCTCAGTTTTGCAGACTTCCACATAGAAGAACACCAGTGAAAGTTTCATAGGAACGTTCCTGAAGAAATGACTCAATGGCAGAAGTGGTAGGAGTAATGGGGACCACAGGAAAACACTAGGGCAAAAAGGCTCAGATATCTCTGCCATACACATTTCATCCTTTTTTTCATCTATTTTAATACACCTAAATAAACTTTAAAAGTTTCCCATGTTAAGCAATGTATCTGCTGATCCCTAAGGACTACACCATCAACATTAAACCTTGAGTTTAGGAAGCTCGTTTCCTCCTTTTATTAGCTCTTACTGTCCTATGTGTGCTGCTGCAAGTATCTCTGCTGTTCTTAGGGAGATGGTGGCTTACAGCCACCTCTGTCCCTGTGGAGCTGTGCTCTTCACCACGACCCTGTTATTCCAACACTGCCTTTCTTATTGCACCCTCAAAAGGCCAACTCTTCACAGAGGCAGACAGCTACAGTAAGAAGAGATACATGTCATGTGCTCTATTATTTAGTAATTGCATCATTATTAAAAAAAAAAAAGAAAAGAGAGAAGAATAGAAGAGAGACCCTTTGTCTCATATCAATGCCAGCAAATGCACAGGCTACCGTTAGCAGATCAAAGCCAGTGAATACTAAAAATTCTACCTCATGACCTGAGCGACTGTGAATGTTCAGTTCCTGAGAAATGCTGAGGATAAGAGAAGCATGGACACTTAGCAGTATTAGCAAGAATGTGCTTTAGAGTTATTGGCAACATTTGCTTTAGTGCAAGAATGCTTTTGGTAGGTAGTTACTGAATATCTGGCCTAAATATTTATTTCTCTCTTACTTGATGGTTTGTTCATATTCTCTAAGTATTGCATTTTGTATTTCTGATACAAAAGCAACTTTTATCAGTGGGAGACTGCTCATTAGTTATATATATTGTTCCATATAACACTTCTAACACACTAAAGACTTCCAATGTACTTAAGATTCCACCACACCATACAGCAGTGAGTTCCAGAGGCTCGTTATGTTCACGAAAACAGAGTATTCCCTTACTCTTAGGTTTCAAATATGCAGCTTCTTTGGCAATCACCTGCAAATATGCACTGTTAATGTTACGTTCCAGTCTTGCGTTAGATAACACAGCCTCCCTGTGTTTAATACAGATACATAATTAATTGAAACAGTGCATCTTAAGGACACTACTTACAAGAAAATACGAGTTAATCCACCAGCACTCAAGAAAAGCCTAGAGCATACCATAGAATAAAGCCAGTGCTGTGATTTCGGTATTCAATGATAAAGAGCTGTGTTCAATAACAAAGTGTGTTGCACTTTAAAATCACTTAGGTTGTTGAAAACACACTGTGCTATGTGGCTTACTTTTTTCTGGAGGGAGAAGGGAGGACAGTACTGAAAACTTCCTTTCATTCCTTAACTTAATCCCAGTTTAATCTCAAGATAAAAATTGGAGATGGGCTTTCATTGTTGGGTTTCTCAGCTTTGTAATTATATCCCTTACTCTATAACACATGCATCACGGTAAAGAACCAGAGCAACTGGCAGACTGAGGCAGACTGAAAATGTCTTAATTCTCTGACCTTTACCACAATTTTCTTTCTCCAACAGAATACACAACTGACCTTTTCCACTTACTGACAAGACAGCTTATGGCAGATTTCCATTATCGAAAGTTCTCTGCAAATTCACTGCAGTTATTACTGGTAACCCAGCTTGGCTCAGCAAGGATATTATAATGCACAGCTCCCTGAAACCTTAACTGTTGGTTGTTTCTGGTTCCAGAAAGTCACAGTGGCCATGTTTGCATACCTGCCAGCTTTCCAGATGTGCATAGAGGTAAAATACCTGCAAGACAGCCAAACATTACAGATGTTCCCAGCAGAAACAGGGCTGAAGTGTTGCTAGATGCACCAAATGTTCATCTAGATCACAAACTTCGCTGGGTTGAGGAATGTCTCAGTCATTAGGCTGCCTGCCTAACATACAGGAGATCTCTCTCTGACTTAGGAGTGACATTGAGAAAGTCACTAAACCCCTATGACTCTGCGTTTTGTCTGTAAAATGGGGAGTGGACTGCATCTCCTCTTCAGTGTTATGAAACTCTTGTAGACAGTGAATCATTTACAGCTACTCTGGTAACAGGGTCCAGATGGAGAAATTTGCAGAATATTTTAGTTGAAGTTTATAATTTAATTAAGGAAAGACAACAAAATATTGTGGGGTATGGTATACAGGTTTTATTGGTACAAGTGGGATATGTGTATTATTCGTGCCTAGAAAAGCCAAGTGATTCATGAAGTTCATATTGACTGACTAGCAACAAAGACTTTATACCTAGCTGCACCATCCTGGTCTCTGTAAATTTCAGACTTTGATTAAGAAACCCAAATGTTTTTGATACTTTTTATATTTTTTCACATCTTTTTAATTTAAACTATTTTTACATTGCTCCAGCTGTAAAGCCAGACTCTTTTAGTAACCATGTGTTCAACTACAAGGCTCACTGTGGCAGAGAAAACTTTATCTTTTTAATCCCAAAATAACCTGTATTCTTATGCTTTCTTTCTTTATTTAAACTAGTTTCAATACAGACACAGTCAAGAGTATTTTGAGTGGTTATCATATATCTTCACAGCGAGCACCAGAAAGTGAGAAGCTTTTCCATAACTACATGTGCCTCTATGGTCAGCAAAGTCAAAGATGCTGGGGTTTGCAAAGGAGTCAAAGGCAATAAGACTTGACAACAAAAGAGAAGTTTTAATCTATAAATCAAGGCAGCAGTCGCATTGAGAGTGTGGGAGTGGTATTTGCCTTTCTCACTCAGACTTGGCTTGGGATTTAAAATCCCAGGCGTTTCCACCCTGCATCCTACTGTGGGTTTACAGGGAAATGAGCACTGAGAATATGAATGCTCAGACAGGAAGACCAAGAAAAGAATAGGAGACGAGTACGTGCAAAGCGACGACACTACAAGTGGGAACCAAGCCTCCATACATGCGTGACCACTCAAGATCACGTTTTGAAAACAGAAGTGGAATTAAATGGGACTTGAAGAGGCCTGTGATGCATCCTACCAGTAGAGACCTTCTTGAGGAACAAATCCCAGAGACAGCTAGAGAAGTCCCGAGTGCAGCACTCAAAACTTATTACAAACAGCACAAAATATTAAGTCCGATATATGTAATCTTAGTGCAAGAATTTCAGTGGTCTCACTATATTTACTCTTTGGGTAAATGTATTTTTGGTTACATAAAATTCCCCTGCAGACAATATTCTTTGCTTTGCTGTATTTTGCCACTAGCCAGTCATAATATTTTGTGCCATTATGACAGAGAAAATACTGTTCATAAAGCTTTGCAAGGGCCTTCCACAAAGAAAAAATACACTCCCAGAAATAGCATTCCAAGAAAGTATTATTTCAGATTGTAAGGCAACCAGAACCAGCACATAGTTCATGTACACTTAATTTAGAATTCTACTGACACTACCTAATAGTCCATTCTATACTGAAAGGAACTTACAATATAGGTATCATTAAAAATTATCCCATGCTTCAGACAGAATGTCTCAGACTGTGAATGAACCGTGACTTACAATCAAAATCTAAGAACAGGCAAAAAGTACTATATAAAACATACTACATATATATTTTAAATACATATATAGTTATATGTTGCACACAGAAGGAGAAAAGATATTGAATGAAAATTAATGTAGGTAGAATTCAGAAAGGAGCACATATTGAAATCTTACACAAAAACCTGATCTCCCTGTAGAATTCTACCTGGTTTGTTTTGTTTTGTAACAAAAAAAAAAAAAAAAAACTTGGGTAAATATGTAAAGGACTGATTATTCATTATTACTTAGCTAGTGGGTTTGGCTCTGACATTTCCTTCTTCATTTTCCTTCAGACTGCCTACCAAATACTACAAAGCTCCATTTGACAATGCTCAGCAGGAATAGACATGAAGAAAATCTGTGATTATCTTAGAATGATTTAGGAAGATAGTTTCAAATTTGAATATGAAAATTCTGGGCCAATGCTGACTAAGAAGAGAAATAAAAATCTACAACATGAGATGCATAGGAAAGATGGAAGAACCAATGCAAAATTATAAAAATCAAATTAAAAGCATAAAAATATAGACTGAAGAAATTTAGACTGGAAATCTTCCAGAAAGTGAAAAGATGCTATGAAATTATTATTTATTCTTTACAATGTTTTCCACAGAACCTTAAACCTGGATCACAAATTTAAATTAACAGTTTCATTTCTCGGAGGATAAAATCTCATCACTACGGACACATAATTGAAACACAGAAGAATGGAAAACGCAATTGAAAAGAAATCTGTAGGGGCCTCGCTGGTGCCAAGAGTAGCATAAAATAAGTTTTCTGTTTCTGAGGAGGGTGATTGTAGAAAAAGTAAAAGACTTGCAGATGCAGGAAAAAGGACACTGCATGAGAGTCTTGGGTTTTTAAAGAAGATGTGATTATAGAGGAATGATCTTCCAGTGGTAAAACACATACACAGGATAGTAGGATATCTCTTACATGCACATCGAAACATTGCTGCTGAATGCAGAGACAAGGTGACTTTGTTGAGCAAAGGCCACAGTTTCAGACACGTATCTTTTGCTTTTCTTTCACAGCCGCCTGAATATACTAACAAAATTTGATGCACCGCTAAATCTTCAAGAAACTGCTGCTCTGGGATCCTTTGTTCATTTTGCCACTTCTCACATCTGAACTCCTCCCTCTTCAGCAACCCAAAGGTGAGATGCCCCTCAGCCTGTCTCTGTCTGCTGCTGAGTACTTTAGACTCATTTTGCATCATGGAAAGAGGGTCCTTTTTGATGTCTGTCATTGACAGCCATTCTCCTTTCCCACTCATCCTTCCTCAGCAGGCAAACACATAACTCATGCTAACACCCCCACTGAAGGTGAGAGAGATGGCCAGTTTGAGCATCCTATGCTTTTTCCTAATCTGTAGCTGATAAACCCCAGTATGACTCAACTGTTTATCCCTGAGAGAAGGCTTAAAATAAAGCAAATCTGCAATGGTGAGAAGCTGGATAAATAAATGTTTGGGTTGTTTGGTTTGGGGTTTTTTTTTCTGGAATATTTAGTTACAACTGACAGAAGTTGCAAGAATCATATACTTCCTCAACACTTTGGAACTGCATTGAAGTCATGCTCTTAAACAAAACTAAAGAAAAAAGAATTATCTTTCCTTGGTTTTGCAGCATATGTAAACTTTAGATTTCACAAAACTGTAAAGATTTCATACGGATTCTCAGAAACCAGGTATTTCAGGAAACATTAAGCTGATATTTTCCACACTGATCTAGGGGAAGAGAGTAAGTACTGGATGGAAAGCCATAACTATGGCTTTATCTCTACCATCCTGGCCTCCAGGGAGAGGTCAGAGAAGAAGCAGCTAATTTTGCTTTCTCCTCCATCTTTAAAAGGGTTTGTTTGTATGTGCATGTGGGGAAAAAGATGAAGTGAATACCCCCTTTCAGGAATGGACCTGAGAATAGGAATTTTCAGCAGCACAGCATGTCACCAAATACTTTGTTTCTCTACCATTATCAAGAGCAATACTTCATTTGTCCTTGCCTGCCAGATTTGCTTTGTAGGCTTTGCCACGTACAGGCCTTCGTTTGCCACACTGTGGCATAGGATATCTGGGGTTGTCTCTCTCTGGGGCTAATTAGGTCAGGGATTTCTATTCCATTCCAGTATCTCTATTAAACGCCTGAAAGTACAGACACCAAGGCTTCTAACTGGACTCATCCTTCCTCTGTATTTCCAACCAACAGAGACAAGTGCCCTAGAAAAATTGCTATTAGAACAAGCTAACATTAAAAACAGAGTTTGCTTTTCTTCTTTTAAATGAGTTAGTTAGAAACCAGTCAGCTGTTTGTTCAACATTCTGAGCCAAAGCCAAGCACCAATCTCTCCCTTGACTTACATTAGCTTTGAGAGTGCAAACAATAAGCAAGCTGGGGTTTAATGAGCCTGTCTGTGGGATCAGTCTGGCAGAACAAAAGAGGATGGTCATTTTCTGAGCTATCCCAGTTTGAAACAGAAACTACAGGGGGGATAACAAGAGCAACAAAGAACTAAGGACCTGCAGAGATACCTCACTGAAAGGATTTCAGTGACAGCAACTCCCTCATGGCTTCTTTACTCCAGCTGATTGTAAGATACTATTTCCCAAGTACTAGCACTGAGCAGCTAACCCAGATCAGCCTGCATCAGCCTTTGGCATAGTGCAGTGGCACATCTGGGCTGGGAAGGAAAGACTGAGACACTTGTCCAGGAATGTATATTTTCTTTTAGAGATTTGCTTCAAATAAAATATGTACTGTACAACATGCAAAAGGAACATGATTCCAAAAAAACACCCAAACATTTCTAAATCCTTTCTTCAACTATTTCTGAACAACACATAATAGAACCTACTGCTAAAACCCAATTGTGTTAAAAGCACAGACTTTCACCATCAGAGCCAAAATGAACATCCAAAACTTGTCTCTAAAACATGGAAGATAAACAATTCTAGACATAAAACCACTCCACCAACTAGGGAGTCAATGGACAATACATGCTAGAGGAAATACAGAGCCATGGTACCATCTTCAGCTAGTCTCTTTTTCCCAGCTTGTGCCACAGACCCCATTCCAGGGCACATTTCATAATCTCTTTGCTATACAATTTAACAGCCTCCTTTGATCAGCCTGGCCTCCACACTCCTAAAGAGCAAGAATGACAACTCATTAACCCAAGAGGTGGTCAGTTACAAAGGTAATAGGTTGATAGAAAATTCTAAAGACAGACAGGATTAATGTCATAGACGTATCTCTGGGCCATCCAGAGAAGGAATTTTCAGCTATTCCAAAGCAAGGTAATGAGCTTTTCAAAATTTTACCTTGGTAACACATTCCCCAAGCTGCAAAACAATGATCAGAGAAACTGAACATCAGACAACTAAATGGTTAAAATCCTGCTTGCGATTTGCTGCAGATGCTTTCACTGGGAATGTTTGAGCATAATAGTTCTGCGTAGGAAGAAAGGAAATGTATTTTAGTCATCTGCATATACTCTAGTTTTGGTTGGGGTTTTGGTTTTTTGTTGGCTTGGGTTTGGGGGTTTTTTTTTAAGGTACAATTAATGATTACTCAGAAGTGGACTATTACAACTGTTAAAAATAATATTCATACAGATTGTAATCAGCTCCAGTGTCTCTCCACATGTGTGTGGGTTGGAGATGAGCACCATGGCCAGTAGGCAGGAACTTTTTTGGTAGTGATGGGGGTGTATATTAAATCCTTAAAAGTTACTCTGATTAATTCACATCAAGTCAGCACAATTTTCTTCACTGCTTAAGTATTCCAGATGCCAAGATTCCTAAAAGAGAGCGAGATGTGCTCCTGAGCTTCATGATTAGGGTCGTGCCTTTTTTTTCAACCAGACTGAGACCCACCAACTCAAAACTTGGTTGGGACTTTTCCGCAATCTCGTTGTCAGAGCAATACACAGAAAGGTAATTTCATAGTAAGACTCCAAGCCTCCCTTTCTCAGCAACTTTCTCCTTTTAGACTATTGATAGAATTCAAATTATGCAATTTCAATTCCCTTAGGTACCTTCAAAATACTCTGGCTTTTGACATAAGTACCAAGAAAATGCCTTCATACAAGGTTTGTCCATTAGCAAATGCCCAGGGAGCAGGAGAGGTGGAAAGATTTTGCTTCCCAATTAGTTTCATCTGGGATGTTCAAGGAAAGTCTTCCTTTCCTATTATATCATTCATCCCTTTAATGTCTAACTAGGAAAGCAGCACCAAGTTTTACAGAGCAGTTGCAGCTTCTCCCTAACAATGATCCTTTTCTGTAGCTTTCATGTCATTGTTTTGCTGATGCTTTTAATTCTTCTTGGTTTGCATCCATTTTAAATGAAATAACATGATTAGATTCCTTCCGTCGGAAGGCTGAGGTCACATCAATCACAACAAGAGTTTTCTGGACACATGGAGAATGATAATAGCTTGGATACCTCTACGTTTTCCATTCTCCTATAAAGAGTCAGAATATCCGTTCATATAATAATTTTTAATACAAGCATACAACACTTTATTGTATGTTTCATTCATCCTCAAAAATGCATATGCAATCTAACTGAAACTACTACAAATGAAAATCGTATTCAAACTGTTCCAGCCAAAACAATACAAGTTTCAAGTATAATCTAAAAAAGGCTACATAGTGTTTCAAAAGAAAGTCTTTACATTTTCATATAAAACTGTAACTCTCCATTCAAAATTTGCCTAAATTTTTAACAGCCAGTAAAATAGTAACTAAGCACTTGTCCTATTCACATGCAGAAATACACTGAAGTATATTTTAATTATAGAGAAAAAAGTGTGCTTGACTCTTTCCAACACTCTTTTCTATTTCAATCAGCAAATTATAAAAACAGCCTTTGCAGTTCAGTCCTACACACAATTTAAAAAGCTACCTTTGACTTTGCTCTTCAGTTTTCTACTAATATATGAAATCATTACAGCTACACCTGTTCTGCTCATCTATACTACCTTCAACACTTGAAAAGTCAGCCTACAAATGCATTTTGTTTCCTAATCTCTTGAAGAGGCTATTGCTTACACAATTCACCTGATTGAAAAATATAAAGAGGCAGCATAAACTACTGGTGGTCATGCAGACGGTTTAAAAAACATCTCTCCTGGCTTCAGTCATGCTTTCTGACATATATCCTGCCTCTTTTTATTATGCTAATGAGTCACATATAAATGTTCATATGGCTGAGACTGCTAAGGTTTACACAGAACCTATTCCATGAGCAGAGTTCTGATATGTCTTAAACTCTGTTGCTATTGATCTTTGGTCTTTGGCCCCATGTAGATCAGGGTCTCACATAATCAATTCATCCAACATAGTAGTACATTTGCAGCTACTACAGAGAAGTTGTATTTGTTTTTCTCAAGAAAAATTAACAGGAAAATTATAGCTCTGGTTTTAGTAAGTAAATGAATAGGAACTAGGCAGAAATAGACCAATGCATTCATTTTCTCATAATAAACACAGGCTTAAGTGAACCTTGCTCTGCAGAGGTGAGAGGCTTCTGGACACTGAGATAATCCAGCCCGGTAGCTTTTGTCAATTTAATTATTTTTTACTGAGATTGGTACTCACGAAACCATCTGTGATTGACAGCCCTGGAGATGATGTCCTTTGTTATCTATGGAACAGATACAAGGAGCAGCAATGTTTTTAGGTCTGATTTATTTTCATTTCAGTTTTAAATGTGTCCTTTGATTTTTAATTGATGATAGTGACATCTCTTCCCCACTAGCACCATTTTTTATTTTTCTGTAAAAGACAGCTAAGTTATTTCCTTCAGCCATATAGATTTTACTTCTAAACTGATTAATTCTCCCTAAATCAGACCATATGTTCATAAATACTTTTATTACCATGATTGCCAAAAAGTCTACAGGTTACTTAATCAGTGACTTAACTTTTAAACATGGAAACTAATCTTTATTTACATTAAATACAAACATCTGGGTAGTTACATTTTAATAAGGTTTTGTTTTATGGAGAAGAAGATCAGTTAGAGAGATCTAATTGAAAGTGACATTACAGAAAAGCAATAAGGAATGGAAATCAAGAAAAGGGAAAGGAAAATGGGGAACCAATAATTTTAAGATATTTGCTGTCATGTGCTGTTTCACCTGTATATATACCACTAACTACATGGAGCAATGAAGCCACTTTGAGGCAAGAGAATAGCACAAAATGTCATAACAGTGACAGAAAATTTGCAACCAACATCTGCAGAAGGCAAGAGTGGAGGAAGAAGAAAAGGATAATCTAGTGAGTAGGCAATTACTAATCTGCTTAAACCTGAGCCTCAATTACAATATGACCATGGAGGCTGGTTTGCTTGCAGCCCAGCTCATGAAGCAGCAGTTGGCAAGACCCAACCGTTGACATGAACATGCAGGAAGATTGCACTGTGGGCAGCAATCAGATCCTAACATAAAAGGTAACATCCTAATCTCTAATCTTGGTCTAAACCATGAGGTTAGTACCCTTTCCAATTTCCCTGTCCCTGTTAACAGGAATATCCAAAATTACAGTGATTATCAACATAAATGTCATCTCTGTATCTGGCTAAACTCTTGGCCCTAGTGAAACCCTTTGGCAAATCATGCATTGTAATACCTACATTCAGTTTGTTACCATATCACAGACTTCTTGTGCATTCCACACAAAATCTTAAAGACAAGGTTCTTAAATTTAAGCACATTACACATCCTTACAAATCTGTTAGATCCTGTTCTTATAATGAGGATAGCTGCACCCTGCTGTATCTTACTTATCTTTACAATATCTCCAAATTACAGACTGTAAAAGCATTTACTGCTTGAGTAATGACTAGGCAGGTGTGTAAGGGACAATGTACTTAGTGATGAAATTAGGCAAACTGTCACATAATGGCTAGTCACTGGCTGCTTTAGCTTGGAAGAATTATTTCCTAAAGACATTCTCTTGTTCTTTGTTAGGTTTTAAGTAAGTGAAACATCAAGACTCCCAGAAATTACATACACTATGATTTGCTTTGCCTCCACTTTTCACAGAATCATTAAGATGGGAAAAGACCTCTATTATCATCAAGTCCAATCATTACCTAACACAGCCAAGTCTACTACTAAACCAAGTCTCTAAGTGCCACATCTATATGTTTTTCTGAACACTTTCAGGGATGGTGATTTGACTACTTTCCTGGGCATTCTGTTCCAATGCTTAACCACCCTTTCTGTGAAATTTTTCCTACTATCCAATCTAAACCTCCCTGTGGCAAGAGAAGTCATTTCTTCATCCTGTTGCTTGTCACCTGGGAGAAGAGACTGACCTGCACCTCTCACTACAACCTCCTTTCAGGTAGAAAGCAATAAGGTCTCCCCTCAGCCTCCTTTTCTCCAGGCTAAACAACTCCAGCTCCCTCTCAGCTGCTCCTTGGTGCTCTTGACCTTTCACCAGTTTTGTTGCTCTCCAGGGACAATCACTTCCCTGGCCATGCTGGCCATACTATTGCTAATACAGGCCAGGATGCCACTGGCCTTGGACACCTGGGCACACATTGGCTCACTCAGTTGGATGTCAACCAGAACCCCCAGGTCCTCCATATCTACACACCTCCAGATCCTTTTCTCCCAGGAGGCTTTCCAGCCACTCTGCCCCCAGCCTGTAGTACTGCCTGGGTTGTTGTGACCCAAGTGCAGGACCTGGCACTTGGCCCTGTTTAACCTCATACCACTGGCCTTGGCCATTTATCCAGCCTGTCCAGATCCCTCTGCAGAGGCTTCCTGCTCTCAAGCAGATCAATATTGCCAGCTGACTTGGTGTTGTCTGCAAACTGACTGAGGGTGCATTCAATCCCCTCATGCCTATCATTGGTAGAGATATTGCACACAACTGACTCCAATACTGAGCCCTGTGGAACACCGCTTGTGACTGGCCATCAACTGGGTTTAACTCCATTCACTACCACTCTTATGGCTCAGCCATCCAGCCAATTTTTCACCCGGCAAAGAATGTGCCCGTCAAAGCCATGAGCAGTCAGTTTCTCCAGGAGAATACTGTACGAGACAGAGTCAAAGGTTTTTCCTAAGGTCCACACAGACAACACTGACAGCCTTTCCGTCATCCATTAGGTGGGTCACCCTGCCATAGATGGAGATCAGGTTGGTCAAGCAGGACCTGTCTTTCATAAACTTGTGCTGGCTGGACCTGATCCCCTGGTTGTCCTGCACATGCCACATGATGGCACTCAAGATGATCTGCTCCATAATCTTCCCTGGCACCAAGGTCAGGATGATAGGCCAGTAATTCCTGGGATCCTCTTTCCAGCCCTTCTTGTAGATGTGTGTCACACTGGCTAACCTCCAGTCTTCTGAAACCTTCCTGCTCAACCAGAACTGCTCTTAAATGATGAAGAGTGGCTTGTCGAGCTCTTCTGTGAGCTGCCTCAGTATTCTTAGGTGGATTCCATATGGCCCCATAGGCTTGTGTGCATTAAAGTGGAGCAGCAGGTCACTAACTGTTTCCCCTTGAATTATATTGACTTCATTCTGCTCCTCACTTCTGTCTTCCAGCTCAGGGGGCTGAGTACCCTGAGGATGGTCCAACTAGAAAAGACTGAAGCAAAGAAGGCATTAAGTACTTCAGCCTTTCCCTCATCCTTTGTCAGAATGTTTCCACCTGCATCCAATAAAGGATAGAGACTCTTTATGCTTTCCTTGATAACAGCAAATCTTTCCCCCTGCTGACTTGTCAAAAGAAAAAAGGCATCATCACTGTGGAACATAACTACGACAGAGAATCCCTAAACTGCCTATTGAGCTTTGCCTTGGACAAAACCTACAACAGAGCTGTCCAGGAGGCCTGCCAGGGACAGAACATGTACACAGCCCCTCCATAGTGAGCTCCTTTACTTATGTTTTAGCCCACTCCTCACCTTGTTTGCCAAAGGCCTTACCAGGTCAGAATTGAAAGACTTATTCCCTCCTGTGGATGCCTTGACACAGATTTTTCCACAAAACCTTAAAGTAATTTTTGCACTTTAGAAAATCTGTATTATTAATGATAGAAAAAAGACATGAATTTTGTATCAGGTGTCAGCAAGACACCTATTACTTAAACATTAACGAGGTCTGGTGAGGCCCTATTGAGCATTCATAAGAAGACCATAGGCTGGAGGTAAGGAAGGAAAGAAATGAGTCAGGAGGGCAAATGGCTCTCTTTCAGAATTTCTTTGCTTGGTATCTTTGACGATGAAGTTTCAAATCCCAATAATAGAATGATTAGAGATCAACATTCATTCTCAATTCTACATCTTAAGACAGGGACAGAGAATGCCCCCACTTATATGTCAAATTTAGCTCCCTTCTAGTTGGATCTTTGTGTCATCTTGTGCACTACTTATGAAAAAAATATTTACATGGGAATTGTCAACTCAACAAGCAAAGGGAGAAGAAACTTTTATGTCAAAGGAACAAAGCCTCCTGCAAGTTGGCTTTTTTTTTTTCTTTCTTAACAAATCATTCTGTGGCATGAGTCAGATAATACAGAGTGGGAGGATCACACTCCAGCAGGCTGGGGTAGAGCAGGTGGAGTTGTGGAGACAGATTGGATGTATGCAGCATATGTGTTTTCTCTTGAAGGACTTGGAGAAACAAGTGCTAAAAAGCTGATTTTTCAAGGATATCTTGCTGCTAACTGGTACTTTTAAAATTCTGGGATTCCTGAGTTGTTTTCCTCCACCTGCACCAATTAATGCTTTTCTTCTGGTTTTTTTTTTTCCCCAAGAAAAGGAAAAAAGTCACAGATTTCTCTCACAGACTACTTGGGAAACTAATTCTGAGAGGAGATGACAGCTTTTTCAATGATAAATGCATAATACTTATGCTATTTTCTGGACACAGAGAAGACTCAACAGCGTAGAAAGGATATTCCACAAGGGGGACTCATATAGTGAAGCTGGATCATTTTCCTTGACTCCTAATCACTGACTTCATTCTGGTTCTTCTGCTGTTACACTCCAGGTTAAGGTATCATTGTGGCACATACAAGCAAATTATCATGTTAACTCTAGACAAAGGTTTTTAAAAGGCCCTGTATTCCTCCAAACATCAAGAAGTTTTTAACAGTGCTGAAAGTCCCTGGATTTAATAATTGGATTTATTCCATTTCCAGGATTATAGATAGCCTGGGTCTGTTTGTTTGCCCTGTCAATAAAACTGGCATGAATAAACAATAATGACAGTGATCCCAGAGAAGTCACATCAGTGTGAATGAAAACATCAGATCCATGGTGAGGAGGCCAGCCCTTGCATTAGTGTAGCCCCTCAGTGGCTCAGCCAATAATTTAAAATAAATAAATAATGTGAACAAGACACAGTAAATCCAAATTTGAATAGTGAGAACTTTAGGTTTGTTGTTCTTTGGAATGTTATTTATAGAAACAAACAGTAGTCCCAGGTGTTCTGAAATAAGCCCAGCAAGCTCCCTAAAGGTTTGTTAGCTGACTGCTTGCCTGAGGGCCACTGTATCTATTACAGTCTTACTGTAGCTTCCTGCTGAAGAAACCCTTTCTGAGTGTCTCAAATCTGGCAACAGGCTAGTCAGTGAGTATGCCAGAAAAATGCTGTGGAGACCCCAGTGAGACATTACTTACTGTGCCTAGCTTGGGATGCCAGCCTTTTGACATCTCAGATCTCATCTCATTTGTAGCGTGTGTTAGGAGCTTTTAATCAAGGTGGAGGGAAGTGCCCTCCCTCCTTCCATGGAAGAGAGCTCAGGCTGGGCACAGCTGCAGTACCAAGGGATTAGGGAAGATCCTCAGGGGGAAAAGCGGCGATGAAATTGGCATGATTGCTAGTGGCTTCTTGTAGGACTCTGAGCTAGTAATTTGGAAAAACAAGCTTGTTAGAAGAAAACAGGAATGACACCAATCTGCTGTAATGAGCAGGCAGTAGAACAGTGCCTTCATGTCATGCTCCATTCTGGGTTTGAGCCACACACTGCAGAAGTTGTGGCCTTGCTGGGTGTAAATTAACACAGCCTAATGATTTTTCCTCTCTTTTTAGTCTCTCAAGCTAGTATTAATTTACAGTGAGAACAACAAAAGACAAAAGCAATGCAGCAGAATTGTGGGCAGACTAGAAGGTTTCCATCAACTATGCTATATATACTTTATTTTGTCAGGGTGAAGAAAATGAAAGACTGAATGTTTTAACCAACTGTTTTGGTCTTGAGGTTAAGCAGTTACTCACCTGGGGCAAGGAGCTTCCAGTTTCCTCCAGACTATGGGCATTTTAAAAAATAATTATAACACTCCAGTGTACCATCTAGCTATGAGAACATTGTTCAGGGAGTAAATTCTTGAGATGATGAAACATTCCTTTTACAGATGAGAACACAGTGGCACAGAAGGATTAAATGACTTGCCCAATATTATAAAGTAAATCAGTGATAAAATAGAGAAAATAATCAGATGTCCTGATGCCCACTTCTGTACATAAATCACTAGACCATAATTTCTTCTGCAAGATCATCATTTCCTCCTTTCATATGCTATCTTGCTGCCAAGAGAAAGATTATTCTACATGCTGCATGGAGTAGCATTTTTCCAAGTCTAATTCAAAATCTGTCAAGCCATGGAGTTGCTCTTCTATTCCCCTGGGAAATAATTCCAGAGCTTGACAGGGCAAGGACATATCTCCATGACAGGAAGTTTTCCATAATACCCTTAAATTTTTCTATTCTCTTCTTCTGGTCATCTAAATATCTTGTCTCTTTTCATAGTATTTATGATCATCAGATACTAGCAGAGTTGTACTTTCCCTGCTCTCTCCTAGATATCACTTAAGTAAAATAACACTCTTTCAGTAATACCACTAAAAGCAATTTCTTTAATTCCCAAAACAGTTTTAATTTCTTTCCCTAAACTTTCTCCACTTTTCCAATATTAGACACTTATTTCAGTGTTTTCACAGTGTGTTCTTTGACCTTGACCAGTACTTCTTTTCTCCCTGCTGACGGGACAGACTGCAACAGTACCCAGGATGCTGGGAAAACTGGAGTCTGAAGCAGGAAGTCAGTGATGTCAAAAGACCCCTAGGGTTGAGGGATTACTGGCAAGCTCCTGGAGCAATGTTTCTATTCATCCATTGGAACTGGAAAGAGTGCCAGATCCTACATTAACATTGGGCTAATCTACCCAAAGGTGAGGCAGAACTTACTGCTTCTTTCCTGTTCTTTTTACTATTTTAGCCCACAGAAGTCAGAAGAAACAGACATCAAATTCCATCATTAAATAATAAAAATGAAATTGTTTGTTTCACTGCTTGGCTAAATCAGCAAAAGACAAACACCAATACCTGAAACCCTTGCGGTTTCTACTGTGGTCAGAATGAAGCCTCACAAAAATGGCCATCTCAGCAGAAATATACAACCCTGGGCTGCCACATTAACATAAATTACAGTAGCCAGAAATTATTGCTGCCTCTAATCTCCAAACACTCAGGAGCTGAACTGCGTTCAGCGGAATGACCTGTCCTCCATGATGCATTAGTGTTTGCACTCTCTCTCTCTCTCTCTCTCATGCGCACACAAAGCCCGTCCTTTTGAAGCACAGAGATTTATGTTTGCTGAAATAAAAAAACCCAATACTTTAACTGTTCCTGCCTGGTCCCCTTCCTCCTCCCTAAAACTCTTAGCTTTTTGAAGACAGTGGGACTTCTGTTTTGGGTGAAGATCAAGAAACAAAGAACAACCCAAAGCTTCAATTACCATCTTGCTACTGCCACCCCAGAAGACACAACAGCTTCCTTTCCTCCCATATTTCTAAGCTGAAAGTGATGTGAAATAGTTAATGAGAACAAGAAACTACAAAGAACCTGTGTGTAATCATGTTTATACGAAGTCACATAAAAAACCAAACTGTTGATCTTCTATTTTTTGAGTTTATGCCGTCCAACCCCCTGACTTATCCCCTACATCCCATGTCTTGTCTAACTTGCCTTTACTACTCCTTAAAAACATTATAGCTATGCCTGTGAACCAGTCTGTCTAAAACTAAACTAGGAGAAACTAATATGTAAAAGTTCTTATTTCTACTAAAGGTTGGCTTATTTTTACTTAATAAGTGACTTTTTGTTGGTTTTTAAAGCACTTTTAGTTGCTTTCAACAAAATTGATGAAAACCAGGTTTAAACCAAAGTGAGTACACTGGCTTGAAAAGGTTTATAGGAAGCAATATCTTAAATTAAACCACTGTTGTACCACCAGTACAACTGGTGGCAGAGGAGACCAAAGACAGAAGGTTTACTTTTGAAGACAGAATGACAAAGGTCTGCCTAAAATAATAATATTAAGCAGAGGTTGAATCTCAGTGGAACTGGTAGATTTAATTGCCACACAGGTATTTGAAAGGTAGACAAAACAGAGAGTTGAAAACAAGTTTCCACTTCAGACAAAAGGATAATATAATGCTGTTTGATGTCTTGTGTGATTAGAATTTTAAAAAATCCAGCAAACAGCAAAACACAAGACAACACACTATAGTTATGCAACTCCTTCAAAAGTCACGTGAGAGCAGAACATGCTCTCCAGGTGGAGAGAGTGACAGAAGTTCAGGTCTGGCTGAGCTCATGTGTGGTGTGGCTGTGGGATGTGACATTTGAGGAAGGATACATACAGAGAGAACTGGTGCTCTGAGTGTGGAGAGGCACCTCTATGTTTTGTATCCTATTTTGTTTGAGAATGGAGGGCTTTATATATTCCTTTAAAATAGCAAAAATCCATCAAAGTTATCTGACTTCACACAAATAATTTCCTCTTCATAAATGGAATAAACTTCTCCAGATTTAGAACAACTGTTGTACTGAAAAGGAACACAGTTTTTAATAGGAAGGTAACAGCAATAAATAACCTGGCATCTATTACTACAATAAGAACACACTGCTGGCAATGACTGAAGGTTACTACTCTGAAATCATCCTACATAAGACAACAGATTAAATCAGATCTAGTTCTATGCATAATACAAGTCTTCCACACATTCGAATGTTATGTTCTAAAACCCAGACAACAGCAAACACATCTCTCCACAATGTCACCATGTGACCTAAAGACTCCGCACCACCCTTCACTCTCTAGGACTGAACAGCTGTAGTAAACATAGAAAGCATGTTAATATTAAGGATCACTGGTATTACAAATCCACCAAATAAAATATATGGAGTAAAACAATTATTAATAATCTTACTTAGGACATTTTATTTAGGACTAGATGTTAGCAAAGTGCTACAACAGCATGTTAATGACTATTTGATGCAGGCAACCCACACTGCAGAGCCAGGAGAAGCCCCCAAAAGCTTGCTTTCAGAGAAAGCTTTGCATCTACTCTAAAAGGCCTTTTTAAAGACCAACAGCAACAGTGGATTAAATCTCCAACAGAAATGGATGACTTTCAACTCTAAATCAGTGTTAAAAGTCTCCTACTCTTCTATTTCAAACTCACTACATGTTCCCAGCAAAATAATCAGCTGTGAAAGAGTGATTTATGCCTACTTTTAAAGTTCATATTGTTAGGCTTTGGAGCTGTATCCCCTTGAAACAAACAATCACAGTCCTAACATTCCTCCAAGGCACTGCTTATAGGTTGTGTGCAGCCTCATCCATCTGCTTGGAAAATATTTAAAAGGATACATATCTATGAGACACATTGTATTAAAATATTGCCAGCAATATTTCAAGCAGCATGTAGTTCTCCCCTCATTTATACCTCTCCTTTCATGCCAAGAGACAGCATTCTCAACATTCAGGCCCATTGGGTTATGTCAGAAACATAACCACTGTCCTTGTGTCATCTATGTCAAAAATATCTCTTCTTTCTCTTCTTCCTCAGATCTAAGTCCCTGAGTCTAGAAAGGTTGTCTACTTCTTTTATGCCTCAACTGAGAAATCGATAAATGCTTTCAGCCCTTCCAACTTTATGTTTTTATTTGACAAGAGTATACAACAACAAATACCTATGTGACACAGTTACAGCAGAATATTCTTAGGTGTACTATCACATTGCTGCAATTGAACAGGATACCATAAAAGAGATTCAAACTGTTACCCTGCCTTTGCAATGAAGAGTGTGCAAACAGTTAATTAAAGTAACTTACCTAACACAATATAGTCTGATACAGCATCCAAATCTTTCACCAGTTAAATTTTAAGGTGACACACTCGCTCTGTAGTAAAAGATCATCCAACTCAGGGTGTTGTCCTGGAATAGCTATTTTATTACCATTATTCAAGTACATGTTCCCTATTTCAACAAGCATACACTATAGTCCTTCTTTTCCTTCCTCCCAACCCCTTATGTTTTCACTGGACAATGCACAGACCTGTAGTGCCATGCTACAAGAAGAGAGGTAAGAAGGATGGAGATACAGGATTCCTGCTAAGTTTTGGGATTCTTTGCCCGAGATTAGGCCATAGGGCTGAACTAAGAATCATGATATGATTCTTAAAACTTACATGACAACCATAAAATACTCCTAGATAATTAGAGATTAAGGGCCCCCACCTTGTTATAAGCACATTGAAGTCAACAAAAATATTTTTCTTTTATGAGCTCTTCATTTTTAAAATTTCCCTCCATTTAAAGAAAAATCCAAAACAAAACACAAACAATTTCCAAAAGCTCAAATAAGTACACAAACAACAGAGATCATACAAACTCATCACAAAAGGAAACACTTGAGTTACTTGTGAGAAATAGTCCAAGAAGCAAGGCTAAGGTAATCAAGCTATGCCAAATGCAGGCAGGCTGGGATGCCCAAGGTGCCCTCCTGCCCTGATAATTATATATTTGGGCTGCATTGCCATAACTCTGGCTTATGGAAATCTCTTTTCTTACAAAAAAAAAAAAAAAAAAAAAAAGGAAAAGAAAAATCAAAGTCAGCTATGGCTCGACAGGTCTGCAGTAAAGCCCAGCCATGTAGAAAATAGAGCAGCAACTGCACTACAGGATCAAAAACCAGAGTGAGCACACTTCATCATCAGGCAGAATTATCTTACTGGATTAAAAAAAAGGAAATAAAAAAGATGACATAAATACACCCACCCTTACTCCCCAAATATCTGACACAAAGCCAAGGGATTTGGGTTTCTGATGCAGGATATCTGCTTAGTACCCATTACCTACCTTACTGGCTTATTTCTTTTCAAATATTTGGCTCCCATCAGGCTTTAGCTTAGTATTTCAGGAGGAAGAAGCAAAAAGCATGCACAAGGCAAGGAAGTCTAACCTAGTAGACTTCCCTTCCCAGTCATATTCCATGCTTAAGGCTCTGGGGGGAGTCATCCTGCCAAGCGTGGGAGGAGGGTTCCTCCCTGTCAGGGCATAACAACCGCACACCAAGCTCAGGTAAGGTAAGAATATCATAGCAGCAGCAGACAGCATCCAAATCATCTCACAGAAACAGGCTCAAACCGTATCTCCATGAACAATTATATTCTTAGAGTGTTTAGAAAGTTTAATATTGCTAATACACATATCTACATGCAAATCCAGAGGCAAATTTTAGATATTAAATTCTCACCTCAAGTGCTTCTCTGAGTATATAAACTAGCTCTCTTTCTAAAAAAGTTCAGCCAGCCTTTATTCCATAAGATAGTGCACAAGGCAGAGACTTCAGTAATACTTCTGGCTAATGAATTTCGAGGCTCTAGTATATACATGCTGCCCAGAGATACAAGTATCTTCTTTTCCCTGAAAGGGAGGAATTTCCTATTATGCCTGTACGATTTTTGATGTTGATGATGGCATTGTCAGTTGATAGCAAGAAATTGCAATTCCTGAAATACAACCAGACACCGTTCTCCATCAGATATCACCAAATTACATCATCATTTCCTAATTTCCCTTATCCATTTCTCACACCATGTCCTACTCATTTTTTTCTGCCCATTTTAATATATGAAATCCCTGGCTGCATAGACCGAGGCACCTCAAAAGATCAATCCAATGTTTATGGGACTTGTCCACAAACTTCATGGCTGGAATGAATGCTGTGTAGCACTCAAGTATCTCTTTATTCATGCATATTTATGACTTGTTAAAAAAATCCTCAATGCCTTAAGGAACTATTTACAGGACAGAAGTTACAGGAAATCATGTTAACTAAGGTGTTTCAGTACATGGGTAGTGTAAATATATATCTTCTAAGTGGTTATCACACAACAATGGAAAGTGAACACCAGTGAAGACCTCTAGAATTCTGGTGCTCTATCAATACCCTGCTCTTCAGCAAAAGGTTTTTCACTTGTCTCCATCTCCTACACATCTTTAGCCTTTTGGGATTGTTGCTCCTCTGCACGTACAGGAGGAGGGAAAACCTGCAGAGCCAACTATAAAGAGCAGAGGGGAAAAGGTGGGTGTCTTTATAACAGAAAAGCATTGAGGCACTCTTTGACATAACCCTGCACCGCAGAGAAATCAACTTACCCACAGCAACAGCAGCCAAGGGAAAGGAGCACACACTTCTACTGAATTTGCTATCATCTGAGATGATCATAGCATAAAATAGCACAGATAAATCCTGTAGCTGCAGTAAAAGTAGGTACCCAAGCTTGAAACAAAACAAACCACACAAGAGAAACAGAGTAAGCCAAGGAATTTTCATTTAATCCCCCCCAAGACTTTTACATTTGTGGCAGTTCTGTCACTTTGACAATTCTAATTGCAATATGCTGAAAGTACATTAGGATTATAGATAAAAGGATATATAAAGAGATAAATAAACTCTTGAAGAACCATGCTGATACACCACTGAAACACTAAAACACCAAACTGGACTCAAAAGATACCTATGGTTTTATAAGCACCTCCAGGTAAGCTAAAAGCTCAGCTAGACAGTGCCCTGTTGTAGAGATGCCTAGAGAGGAAGGAGCAGCACCCTTTGGCACTGCACAGCCTTCCCTCCATAGAACCCAGCTGAAGAGGGTAGGTGGCTGCTGAACCAACACATACACATACTAACAAATCCTCCAGAAGCACCGACAGACAGTTTTCATAGGGCTGCAGGAAGCCAGAATTGCCCTCCCATGGCATCTCTCTTTCATACTCCAGTACACTTCAACTGAAGCAAAAGCCCATGTTAGCTGCAGATCAACAAGCTGCAAACTCACCCGAGCAACAGGTAGAGGGATAAATAATGGAAGTCAACATGTTCGAGAGCAACTGGGAAGTGAAAAAGATTCACACAAAGCAAAGACAAACAGCAACATGATTAAAAAAGTAGCCGAGATGAACGCAAGTGTCACTCACCCGCAAGAGGCCACAGCAAACAAATAACTGACAACTGGGCAGACTCGGGAGTTTAACCAGTCCTCCAAGGATATGGTGGCATGCAAATTAGGATCCGCCTCTGGGAAAGCACTTTTCTTAATTCCTCCTAAATTGTATGAAATTGGCATGGGTACATAATGCAGGGGCATTTTATAGATGAGCCCTTATTAGAAGGCTAGGTCTTTTTGCATTTAGAACAACTGCAAGCCAAGGGTTGTCTGTACTGCTTCAAGATGAACTGCAATGCACATCTCCAACTGACCTTCAAAACGGTACCACTAGGAACTGTCCTCAACAGGAAGATCTCACTACTGTTCCTTCCAGTTTCACAGCCACAGCTAAGACACATCTCTGACAAGACTCAGTCCTTAAAGTCACCTTGTGAGACCTCAGTGCTCACCCATGAACATCCGGCTTGTGGATGCCCAGAAGTTCTTGAAAGAATGAATGGTAGGTGCACAGGCCCAAGTTTGAAGATAAACAGAAATAGAAAAGAACACAATGCAGTGACTTATTTTCTCAAATTCTGAAACTTTGCATCACTTCAGAGATGGTCTGTGGGATATGCTGGACCCCCAGTGACATAGTAGATTTCAAGTAGAAATCTCTCACTAATATACTCAACATTCTGACTACCACTGGCATAAAAGAAACCATGCACACAGGGCAATAATGTATGAGCACATCTCTGGAAGGTCAAAATAATACTTCAGTCTGCGTTGAAGATCTTCTTGTCAGGAGCTACACTGCACTGCACTGCACTTCTTGTCAGGAACTACAAGGGTGTTTGCATAACAGATTTTCCGGAAGAAAATCCAGCATAGGCATCAAAAAAGTGTTTAATTCACATTAAAATATAATACTACAGACAGAAACGTTAACCTACTTTACCTCTTCTCCAGAAATGGGATGAAAAGAGATTTCAAGGTCATCACTCATCATCATTATACCTTCAGAAAAACAGTACTAGCAAGAACTGTAGATAAGAATTATGTTTTTACCACGGTATCATCTAATTCCTGTAGTTTTCATAGGCATACCATGTGATTTGGTTATTTTTGCAGCCTTTTTGCATTTGCAGATGTTCTAGCAAATGATATTTATTAGAGGAATATTCCAGTCTTGAAAAGATGTGCATTTCAAATAGCATATTGCATAGATAATGTAAATTTGGATGGGCTCAATGAAATGGAGAAAAGGTGAAAAAGAGGCCAGATTCACCAAGAAATATTTGCTAAAGAAGTTCCTGAAGAGCATGATTTAACAAAAAAATTCTCAATTTGTGTAGGCCAAGAAAGAAGAGTAAATATGAAAGTGTATTATTTTTTATGAACCACTTTTAAACTTCAATATTAGTTTTAAGATCTTGGTATCTAGCTTGAAACTAATCATGTAGAATACCTGAATACAGTCCTCTTGTGTCTGTATTTTTTTATCATTTTGTTATATATGGTCAGAACTTACTTAGATGACTCTAAAACGTCTGCAACACAAAGGTCTCCCACTGCCATAAACATGAACGATAATACCATCTATTCACAAGCCATTTCCAACCCATGGATCTCAAAAACTTTCGACAATAAACCTTGTAAAGACCCTATGAAGTATTACAAATATTAGCCTTTACTTTCACACCTATAGCAGGCTGATCTGATATCAGAACTAGGTCTCCAGTCCAGGAATTCTGATCATTTTAATTATTATCTCATGCCATTTCTCAGTCTTCATCACAGTAGCCACACACCCAACTTCATAGTTCCCGCTTCTAAATATTCTCTCAAAATTCTCCTCCACACAGCAGCACAAGAAAAGTCAACCTAACACTGAAGGAAATACAACAAAACCACCTATGCTGGAGATAGCTGCAAGCAATTTCCAATTATTCCCTGATAGCTTGGCATCTCTTCATAGTGTCATTTAATGTTATCAGATAATAACTTGTTATTTTTCAGACAAACAGGTAGAATCTAATCCTGTTTTCCTACCCTGGTTTGCAAGACTTTTCTTGTGAGTCATCTTCTGAGAATTATCTCTTGACTTTTTTTTCAGGTAAGTTCAGAGTTCACCAGGGCACTTGATATTTTCTTCACAAAATGTTCTCATGCAGAAGAGGTGGGATATTACGCTGAATAATAGTGCTTATTCTGTGAACATCAGCCTGAAAGGGACACATTTCCTTGGAGTGGGCAATCTGGAACTAGCTAGAAATGTCATAAAACAGAAGTGATAGACATCAACCCAAGCTGTGCACCCATCAAGGGAAGAAATTACCATGTTAATCAATACTAATTTTTAGCTCCAAAATTTGTACATGGGAAAAGAAAACAGAGTAACTCAGAAGTCCTTGACTTAAGTTCTTTCACTGCTCTGTCACCAGATATGATTTTATGCAACAACCAAAACACGCTGGCAAGCAGCAGCTTCTGATAGGAAAAATGTTCCCATTTCTCTCCCCAAATACATCATAAAAAGCTTCCCATCGCAGGCACTTTAGCAGACTGTTTATGGTCTGTAAAAAATGAAAGAAATGATCTCTCCTCCATTCTAAGGGCACTAGGCCAGGACAGCAAAAAGGGAATCAATCCAACATGGCAGTTGGTTCACAAAGGATTTGTTTTAGGAATTATTCTAGGGTATTCCTTACCAGATGCCCTAGTCCAATTCCTTTCCAATATCCTCCGTTAAAAAATATAAGATAAATATAAAACAATTGGAGAAACATCTGAGGATTCATCATATTCTGTAAACATCTCTTTTGCAGCATGGTGTCTGTATTTATCTTCTTTTCATCCACCCTGATGTGAGCTGCTTTTGTAGTTCTCCACAGACTTAACGCTAACATCTCGAGGAAAACAAACCACTTTAGAAGTTATTTTGGAATGTACAGATATAATGCAGGAACATTATTCTCAACCTTTATATTAGTTTCAGAGGCAAAACAGAAAGTACATTAGGGCTGGTCTGCATAAAATTTCTCATGAAGCCAGATTTTGGTGTGAGCTAGGAAAAAGACTTCCTTTGAACTCCGTATTGCTTGCATTTGCATTTTGAAACTGAAATTTCCCCTTGAAACTCCCAATATGTTTCTGTTACCTTCAGGGAACAATAAGGGAGCCCTCCTGTGGATAATGCATCAAATTCAAATTCCCATGACCGACAAGGAGACTATGTAACCTAGGGGATAAAATGGCTCTATTTTAGAGCAAAGAGAGTGAGGTGGTAATCCACTGGAGGCTGTAGTTAAATTTAAATGCCTATTAACTTCATTCCATTGGGGCAGTTATAGCTTAATTCATACTACTTTTCTGAAGCAAAAGAAATCACACCAAATAAAACACCCAGGCCATAAAAGATATTTTAACAAGACAGAAAAAAAAGAGTGTGACGGCTTTTTATATATATTATGAATGTTAAAATATAATTATTTATGCTTCCAACTCTTGGAAGGAACCTCCTTCAAGAGGTTTAACTTTAGGGACAATATTCACATGAGGGCATCAATATTGTTTTTATCAGTAAAGTTAGGTACTTGCTCAGTCTGGAGTCTATGCTCCTTAGTACATCACTGCTTCCTTTACACGAGGCATGGCAAAAAATATAATAGCCTCTTCCTCCCTTCTGAAAAAGAAAAATACTCAGGAAGAGAGAACACCAAGACCAAGTTAACTCTGCTGCCTACCTTCAGTTCTTGTGTTCAACTCATCCAGTTTGTTGGCTTTAAACAGCAGCTCTGCTCTCGTAAGGAGCAAAACGGCCTTATTCACCATCACAACATGCTGTTGTTCATTGTCTGCCACTGGCTTCAAATACTTATTTTTAGGAAAACAAATGAAAAACAAGTATTTGGCCCTGCTGGGATTTCAGCACTGAAAAAAAAAAATCTAATTTCTATGGCAACCACTCCCAGAAAAATGTAAACTTCTTTAAAAGTCTTGCATAATCTTGCATTATAGACTATAGGTGTTGACTTCCACCTCATCTAATAGGACTTACGATTGCTCAGCACCCTACACGATGGAAATTCTGCTCTGAAGTTCATAATTGCTGAGTTTCTGCAGTCCTCAGATTTATGCTTAGCTATCCTATGAGCTCAGTTCCCTCAGTTTACTTCACTTTTGAAGTGGTTGCATACAAAATGTCAATCACAGTAAAATCTTACAGCTATAGGGACTCCTACTATAGAGGACACCACTGCAGGAAGTGTACAGGCAGGTCAATCCCACAGCAGGCAAGACAAAAAGCAGCACTCGAAGTTCACAGAGTACAACAATTTTTTTTTTTACAATTACTCTGGCAAAGAACTGAAAAATATTCAATGCAATTGAAACTGCAGGGAAAATTTAATAATCACTTGTAGTCCAATTTGTTCAGAACACTGAAACTAATGCTCCATCTAAACTTACTACACAGCTCTTGTGGACTGCAAGTAACCAAGGCTTGACTTCTGCCTTCTGTCGAAAGAACTTTATCACAGATTTTTACAAAAGTAGAAATAAAATTCAGCAGTCTTTGCTGTCGTGAGTCTTCTCTGTAAACAAAGAGCATTCAACCTAATAATATTTTTTTGCTTTTATCAGCTCTCTGAAAAACTGCACCGAGTAGAGCATTTCTCTACCTCAGAGGTTAAGCCAATACGGAATAAGACATGAAAACATGCCTTACTTCTCCATTAGTTTGCCATCACATAAGGCCTGGTTTCCAAACCCACAGATGTGAGAAAGAAGATTTCCATTTCATTCAACTAAATTAAAATCAAATCTATAATACAAGACAGGGACAAAATATCTGCAAACTCAAACACAAGCAGCAGTCTTAGAATTTGGTATGTATAGAGTAAGGAAGTAATATTATAGACTCAATACCTACATACCAGTTTAGGCATAGTTACAAAGTTTCAGAATTCTGAAAAACAGTCCATCAAAAGAACAGGATCATGCATATGCCAAGAAACAGGGCAATAGACTTAATATTTCAGATTAGCAGCAACTACCATGCAGGTGAAGAAATAACTTCCATGAAAAGATGTTTGAAATCCTAACGCACACTGGTATGCTCAATATTGCATGTACCAAAATCCACAAGGAAGTTTAAATTAAACTACACAGAAGGATGCTTGAAGAAAGAAAGAAAAAAACAAAAAAAAAAACACCCCACAAAACCAAAACACACAACTACTTGAAGACATGTAAAAGCAGAAAAAACCCTAAACAAAACCGAACACCAAGATAGAAGTGAAGAAAGGAAATACTTTCATTTTGGAAGAAGAGCTCTATTAAAATATTAGGAAAGCAAATCAGTGAGAAATAAGAAAACCACACTGACTATCTGGATCCAGAAAATAAATATGGGTACCTCACAATGTCTGGTCTCTCCAGATTTTCACACAATTACCCTATTTTGTCATGAGCCAAAAGTTAAAAAAATCTCCGCTGCTCTTAGCAGTTTTAGGGTAGAAGCCACCATAGAATAGAATTTCCAAAACTTTAGAAGTTCTTTCAATAATAAAAAGAAAAAAATTCAAGTCTTAGGATAACATTTGAAGCCAGCCACATTGCAGCAAGTGTGACTCATCAAATCCTGACCTAACGCAGCATGAGACAGGGAAAAGATTGAGGTAAAAAGGCATTACACCAAACCAGTTTCAAAGATCTTTGTGACCAGAGGCAGATTTCAGTGACTAGTTTTCATAATACCTTCAGCTCCAACCTTTTACTGGAGTATGAGCCAGGGTCACCACAGTCCTGGAGATGCGATAGTAATACACAGGATAAGGAGAGGAAAAACATACTAACAAGAAGATTCATGACAGAATTTGGAATCTTTGCAGCGTTTAATACATCTCCTTAGAGATCTTAATTGCACATCAATCTTCTTCAGCTGGAGAGTGAGAGGTGAACGTGCAATTCTTCAGCTTGGCACAGAGGGCAAACTGGTGTTAGAAGAAAAGGAGAAAAGAAGGGCATGCTCAATCGAAACTGGATTTTCTCTCCTCTTACCATGAGAAGACAAGAAGCTTTTCCTTAGTGCTTGCCAATAAAGGAAAATTACTTTGGAACAAATAAGAATGTGGCTTAACAGCATTCTATCTGTAATTCCCTTATTCTATACCTAGGGTTCTTTTGGCAGTTAAGCTTAATCCACTTCTAACCCACACAAAGGCATGTTCAGTGCAGGGTGCCCACGCAAGGAATTAGTAGAGAATAAGTATGCTAAAGTAAGAAGATGTAAGCAGAAAGTTCTTCATCAACCTTCATTGCCAATGTCACCCTTGTGACACTCCTGCTGCCAAGGCAGGAAAAAGAATTAGGTGAGAATCATTGCTCTCCACTCCAATAAACTAAAGACAGACAAGAATTATTCTCAGCTGGTATCAGAGCAAGCCACAACCAAGCTATCTATCCATATTCAGACTGGCATATGCAAGATAAAACAAGAACAGAGTAATGTCCAATCTATGCTATGTTTAGATGAACTGGACACAATCCTCTTTAACGGCTTTAAGCTGTGTGATCTATGTGGGTCTAGACAGAACTTTGACATTTCTTACTGTATGTCTTGGTTTTGGCTGGGATAGAATTAATTTTCTTCCTAGTATCTAGCATAGTCCTGTGTTTTGGATTTAGTATAAGAATAATGTTAATAACACACTGATGGGTTTAGTATTTATACTAAGTCAAGGACTTCTCGTGCCCTGCCAGGGAGAAGGCTGGAGAGCAGAAGTAGTTAAGAAGGGACACAGCCAGAATAGCTGACTCCAAAATGATATTCCATAGCATACGGTGTCATGCTCATCATATAAACCAGGGGAAAGCTGGCCAGAGGCCACTGCTCAGGAACTGGCTGGGCATTGGTTGGCAAGTGGTGAGCATTGTGCATCACTCGCTTTGTGTATTCTAATGCTTTAGTTATTATAATAGTTATTATTATCTTTCTTTTGTGTCCCATTTAACCGTCTTTGCCTCAAGCCCTAAGTTCTCACTTTTACCCTTCCACTGTCTCCCCCATCCCAGTGGTGGGGCCAGGGAGCGAGTAAGGAGCTGAGTGGTGCTCAGTTGCCATCTGGGGTTAATCTATGGCATTGTATGAACAACTTATCTATGTAATGATAACAAGAAAAAATTTTGTTACAGCCCAGACTTACCAGATCTAGATTGGAGATTTATGTAATCAACAGACACTTTATTAGTAACTATAACCTTGTCTTTTATACCATAAATTCAAAATTAGTAAAGTCACTAGAGTTGAGATGACTATCTCAGACTCCAATTCTCAGTCTCTCTCCTGTTCCTCAAGTTCATGTTTCTAAAGGTACACCAACAAAGGAATGTCTGTAATATGATTCCCATTCATACCAACAGTATTTTGTTCTATGGGCAGCTTAGAGTCAAGCAGAAAATAAAAAAGACACTGAAAAGCATTCCCAGTTTCTAAAGCAGAAGAGTCATACTTTAAATTACATTCCTTAAAACACTATAGACTTCTTTCCCACTTGTTTGGGAATACCTAAAAGTTCTTAACAGACTTAAATGAACACTGTCAGGAATAAGATTATCAACTGTCCCCAGATGAGCACACAATGACACACCTTCCGACCTTTTTAAGCCATCTTCCCCTAGGTTACTCATGAGACTATCAGAACATGTTAGAAAAATGTAGGTTAGATTTTCCTATTATTTTAAGATATGCAAGAAGCAAGAGATGAGTGGTATCAACCCATTGCACTTTCTCTTTTTGATCTGTTATTTCTTGCTCTTACATTTAATGTTTGAATAGTAAAGAATGGAGAAGTCTCTCTTGTTTCTAAAAATAATTATATTTGAATCATCTTTTTCTAGAACTAAAAAAGGTATTATAGAATCTATGTTTTTTGAGGTGAAGAATAGGCCACATTAATTTTTAAAACCAAACCCACATTTTGATCTAAGCAGCATGTTTCACATTTCAGGTCTGGCATCTCAACCATAACGTAAAACTTACACTAGCAAAAAGATGAAAAGGAGAAAGCACGCTTGTCTGCCCTGGAACTCTGATGCCCTTAGGCATGAGCCAGAAATAATCTCAGAGGCAGAATGCAAATGAAATGTCTCGTCAGCGCACAGGCCTTAATGCATTTTACCTTAAACATTTACATTAACAGATGGTCCCCCACAGTCCCATAAACTCACTCCTGAGTTCATTTCCATCTTACTCCAGGCCCCATTTGTCACTGGTCAGACAGAAGAATGTCACAAGGCAGTTAATCCAGAACAGAGGAGTGGGAAAAACTGTATGAAATGATTGGTGTCACCTACATATAAGCATTTGACCTCAGTTACAAAGGGAGAAAAAACTGTATGTAAGAGGAAAAGGAATGAATAAGGTGATGACCAGATGACCTGGAATTACCAAGATTAAAAATCAAAACAAAACACAAAAAAAACCAAAAACAACAACCAAACAAAACCCCCCAAAAACCCCCAAACCCACCACCACCAAAAAAAACAAACAAAAAAACCCACACTTCTCCTTTTGGGGAGGAGGCAAATGCTACTTTTTAAAGAGGAGATGAAGCTGTGTGACAGTGGCCTAGGCTGGCTTATGCATTTAAGGGAAGGTGACTGACATCAGGAATGGCATAAGACAGCCAGACTGCTCAGCCCTCACTTGTGGGAGATGTAAAACTCTCAGATCAGTCCAGTGCTCCTGTACAAGACTTGGGCTTTTGCTGAGCCTCTAAATTCTCAGCTCTGTCACAGAAATTGATATTGGTTTAACCAGGGGAAGAACAGAATTAAGCCCTGCCATGGTAGGTTGAAAGATACCAGCTCTTGAGCCACAGCTCATCTGTGGCTTGGGTTCGTTATAACAAGGAAATAAATTTTGATTTGTTTGTGTTATTTTTATCTTAGCCAAAACACAAAAAGAAATTGTTAGAACAGAGATACCTGCCAAAACAAAACTCTCAAGTGCAAGAAGAAAAACCACAAATCAGCCTAGTTGAATGCAGTGAGGGATAAGAACACAAATGGATAAAAGCTGGCAACAAGGTGATACTTCTTTATTCAGGATCTGAAGAATACAAGCAACAGAGTTTGATCTATATTCTCACCAGAGCCTTGCACAGATGCAATAGGTGCTCAGACTGTCCCAGATGTGTAACACACTGAGTTATCTCAGAACATTTCTCTGAAGCACAAAAATATCAACTCTGTTTTTCAAACTGAACCACATCAGAGATAAAGAAAATTGTCACTCCACAAAGAATACCCATAGTCAAAAAGAAAAATAATGGATCACTCAAATCTCCAGCTAATGTCATAGTCATTCAACTCTGCCCAGACTATGCCACTGTTCTTTCTCCCTGTGCAAGCAAGAAACAGGTACTGGGATGAAGTAGCAGTATGGCCTAAGTTGCTTTGCTGTGATGGTAAGAAAAAGCACTGCCAATCCATTGATTTCATCTGAGACAGGATGCCTTTGCTTATTAAAAGAAAAGCTTACTTTACTTCTCTAAATTGCTTCAGAGGATAGAACATGCCACACTTCACATTGCTTCCACAGGTTTTATACTGTAAATTTGAATACAAGACTTATATTTGAGAATTAATGACAGTGCTCTACAGTAAAGATCAATCTTCATAAGAAAATCCCATTGACTCAGATTACTAAACTATATTGTTCTCTTTAAATCAGAGGAAGTTTGCCTACTCCTACAGTCTATAATGAGTCTTTCAGCCTGAGTCAAAATATGAGGCAATTGTAAGAAATACTGTTTTCCATTCACCAGTAATGTTACCATTTTCACACAAGTTCTTTAGTGGCAGCTCATTGTTGCCCAATGACTTCACAGGTCTTGCATCAGAGCATCCAGGTACTTTGAAACAGGATCTTCCCAACCAAAATTTAAGAACATATTCATAAAGATGTGATTTTTCTTTAACATCTCACACTACTTGAATTCATGACAGTCACACATTCTTTTCTTTCTCTAGAGTTCAACAGGAAATGTCTACCCCTAAAATGAGTCAGCAGTATTCATGATAACCCACAATTTCTAATTTTCCCATTATCTGCCTAGCTGAAACCCCTGCTGGTACCTGGCAATGAAGGCAAGTCACAGCAGAATGGGTACAGGAGAGCTGCTGGGCACTGCACTCGAGGCAAACACCTCCCTCTCTCTCCTTGTGAACTTAGGCCACTTCCAAGTGTAATTAAGGGACTGTGTCAGGAGGGGAAGAACAGCCTTGTAGAGATGGCCAGCTGTATAAGAGCCACATATATCTTTAACATTGTTATAAACTAGTTAGAAATATCAGTTCATCTGAACAAAAACTGGCTATGACCTGTATTTTAAGTATTTTCGAGTTCAAGTAATCAGTTAATAATTAGGGCTCTTAGTCAGAAGTTTCTCACATTTATGCCATGACTGGAGCTGAAATACATTTTATTTCACCTGTCAGCCTGTACATAATGAGGTTACAGGAGATGTAGCAGTGAAACTGGTTCTTCAAAGATGTGATAACAAAACAAGTCTGAATAACAATAAGAGGGACAGCCCCGCCATTTTGGAAGCCAGTGGCCAAAAAATTACACTGCAACAATATTCTCCTCCAGCAGTTAAAATGCAAGTGTGACTGTTGCTGTATTCCTTCTACATTAAACTCAGTGAGCACCTGAGGGGGTTGCAGTGAGAGGGAATTTTAGATACCACCTTATCCCAAAGGCAGCCCTCAGAACTTCTCTAATCTCAAGGCCAGCATGGTCACTGTGAAATTCAGCCAGCCTGCTTGCAGAAACAACCTCTGCTTCCACATCAGGTTACCCCTTTCCTCCTTGCTGCTCCTTGCACTCTCAAAACAGCTGGGGAAAGAACATGCCCTCATGTCTGCAATATTCAATACTTTATTTTGTTACTATAATTACATTTTGGTCTTCTGCTTTAAAAAATCTGAATACATCCCACACATTTTTGCAAACTGCATTTCTCAAATAGACATTCTGATCATCTTCAAGCAGCCAGACTTTTCCAATAATTACCTGCTAGGATACCACAGTGCTCATCCACTTATTGTGGCCTGCACTGGAGGATTTTTACAGACATCACAGTATGTGCTGCAGTGCCCAGAGTAATGGCAACCAGACATGCATAGGGTATTTAAACACCTCTAGAAAATGCCCATACAACACTGCTTTAAGCTGCATTTGTGTATACCCTGAGTGAGCACAGGTAACTTCTAGAGGAGCAGCAATCCTCATAGCTCTTCTTGGGGGAAAGGGCTTCATATCAGTGAACAGCTAAGCTGTCTCCATTGGCAATTGCTGTATTTCGTAATGGTGACTACAGCATATTCCCCATAGAATCATTCCCTAAGCCAACCCCATGTGATCACATGTAATGTAAATCCTAGAACAAAACACATTTGAGTACAGGTCTAATACTTGCAGAACATTTGTGCATACCTTGCTCTCATTTTTATGTCACTTTGACTCAACTGTAAAGGACAGAAATCTCCACTCAGTGCTACTGGATGAGATCACGATAGCAAATATTTCATTTCCACCAAGGCAAATTTTTACTCATGAATCTTTTCTATTCTTTCAGTGAGTGGTGATTTAAGCAAGCTACATTTATAGCGCTGATTCTGAGAAGGGAGGGAGAGAGTGCCCAGTGAGATAGGACTGCAAGTGATGGGTCCCAAGGGAGCTAAAACACAGATGTCACAAAAATCCATTTCACAAAGGCACAGGTGTGCAGTGGGAAGCAAAACAGGTGGCACCGGCATCAGGGGCTGGCAGAGCATGGAAATAAACAAACCGCCTCGTTACAATACAACACTGCCACAAGATACCTTCAAAAAGGACCCCTTAAAAAAGGCCTCTTAAAAAGGACCTCTTTGTCCACTGCCTCTGGAGAAGTTGCTGAGGTTAAGCAGCCCTCTTCAAACAAAGCATCCCCAGAGCACAGAGTGCATTTGTCCTCGATCTGTGAATTTACACAAACTACCAAAGACTTGTGAAGTCAGCTGGAGTTAAGAGCCCCTCAGCAATATACTAAATCAGTTCTGCACTTACCCTGGAGTCCTCTACTTAGAAGCAGCTGTTCTTCTCCTGCTTTTGTTCAGATTTGCAGCCTTAGGTTGAACAGGCCAGTTATCCCCCTCACTCATTGTCAGGTCAAGAGACAGCAACTGAAGCAGCACAGCACCCAGGAGTCATCTCATTGCCACTTTAAGGTCTGCCCACAAGACCAGACTGTGTCCTTTCCCTCTAATCTGCTATTTTTTAGACAAATTCTCTCTGTACAACAGATTTTGAAGAGCTGACCAACTCTCTCCTCAGTGGTTAGACCAGATTTAAGGGCAGTGTGATCCTATCAGGATGTGAGGTTGTGCAATTTTCTGCTATAAATCAACTGCCTTGATTCAGGTTTTGAAGGCTGGAGCAACTCCATCTGAGGCAGTGGGGAGCTCACCAGTTCACTGACATCTGACACCTGGCAATGTTTTAAAAGTATGTTCTGAAAAGCAATACCAATAAAAAATGACAGTGTAGAGCTCCCTTTTTGTTCACATCTCTGTGAAGCCAGATCAAATTTTCTAAACAGATACTCAAAAACCTAATGTACCTATCCCCACCACACTGTCTCTTACGTCACCATCCACAACAGACATCCTGTTTTAGGAAGGTAGCTGGCACTACTGGTGCAAGCATGATAAACACACTGGGTGGCCCACTATGTCCCTTGCTTTTCAAAGGTTCTAAACCTAATCTTCTTTAAGAAGGATACAAGTATCATCCAAATAGCTTGCTTTGGACCAGGTTTGTGTCATCTGTGCTTGTTTTCACTTGACTCTTATTTTTTCTAACTACAAAAATAAAAATAATTTTTAAAATAAAAAGGAGAGAGTAATAGCATATATTTACATCTGACTATTCATCTGTAGAAAGAAGATATTTGTATGCCCAGCCACTTCTCAAAATCACTGAGGAAGATGTCAAGTTGATCATAATTGAGACACCAGTAAAATGCAAAGTTAACTTAAGAACATTACAGCAGACTGTTAAAAATGGAAAGTATATGGAATTACTTTCGATATCAGGCATTTCAAACCCTTCAGTCTTTTCTCTGATACTTGTTTGTATTTGTATTGTTTGAAGGAATATGCCAGGATTTATTATGACTAGAAAATTGCTCAATGCTATTAGTCTTCCAAATATTTATATATTTTGATGAAGAGGATCTTCTTCCACAATGTTTCCAATTACTCTGAGGTATCCTAGTGGTACAAGGTGCAGTTCAAAGAGATTAGAGGCACCAAAGTTCCAGGCACAGCACTTACAGAGAAAATAATAACGTACCTGGTTGAAACAAACCAGATTTTAAAAGAGAGCTCAGGATAACTGTAGGGATCACCACAGAAGCAGCTTTAAAAAACAAAAAAGCCTCTCCTGTCCCATGGGTCAACTCCAGTGACAGTCTCCAGCTGGAACTTGGCTTGCCTGACTGTTGGCTCTTGCCAGCCCAGCTTCACTGTGATCCCTCCTTTGACCCTCACCCAGACTCTGCAAGGTTTTGCTGGTTCTCAGACATCAGGCATGTGAAACAACCAAAGAATTTTTTGAAATTACTAATAATGGACTCCACTGAAATTTTCCTTTAACAGCTCAAGCAGAGGGAAAATACAAAATCCAGCTTGATGCCAAGGAGCCCTACATTCAGACCATCAAAGACCACAAAGGCTGGAAAGATAATCTGGCAAAGAAAGCATGGGTTTAGGACAGTACCACAATATTGAGCCCAGTTTTTCAACAGATTCTTTCAAATACTGGAAAAGGATACTCGAGCATTTGGGAACAAATCTAACAATTTACTTTCATTTATCTAGAAAGATAATTATGGATATACGAAAAGTCATTGAGCACACAAATGCCTTTAGCATCAATGGGAAGCCAAATTCCTCATTGTGACTGCAGGGCTAAGAAGACAAATGAATCAAGCTTCTTACCTCAGTGCATAAATTCAAATTCCTCACATGTGAAAACCCTGCCCCTGCATCTTCAGTAGAAAGTATGGAAAAATAAATAATACTGGATAATAGCTAATTCTTCTCAGCCTACTGTGATTTTGGCTCAGCCCTGCTACAAATGGTTTTCACTCATTTAGCCAACCGTGGCCACAACCCCATCTGCATCCAAAGATGCCAGGTTCTACTAATTTTTACATCTCAAAGCATTGCATCTTATTGCACCCATCAGACTGAGCCCTGGATACTGATTAATCCTTAGCAAAAACTGCTAGAGCCCTGGCTGGCCATAGGCAAATAATATCAGATTCCCCAATTCCTTTTCCTTTTCTTTTTTCCATCCTTTTTTCTTTTCCTTTTTTTTTTTTTCTTTTTAAAATAATTAATTAATTAATTAATTAAGTGCCTGGCAGGCCCAAGGCCCTCCCCACAACCTCCCCTTTGAGTAACATGCCAGAGCACCAAAATGATTCTTTGTAAATCTAATTGAAACAAAAGCTATTGACCCAGACACATTTGCAAGTAAATCTGGTCGGACCTCAATCAGAGAGCATGTGTTTGACAGCAAATTATGCTTAAGTGCTGCAGCAAGAAAAATGGGAACCGTGCTCTGGCAGATAGAGAGACAAAGGGAGGACTTAATTAAAGGACTGAAACACACACCAGCAAGTCTAGCAAATGAGATTCAGAGCAGGAAAGGAGAAGTGCAGGGCTGCTTCTTATTACAGGAATCTAGCCCTAAGGAGATTTGTTGCCCTCCAAGAATGCTTGGGCACAGAAAATGATTCTGTTCTGCTGTGAAAAGGGCAACAACCAGAGACAGAGGCTAAGGAGAAAGTTAACTACATTGCAGGAGACGTGAAAATGTCACCTTGCCTTTTGATTAGGGGTTTTTCAGTCTAGAGCTGAAGATGAAGAAAGCACAGTTTGCAACTGCTCCTCCAAGAAATTATCTTCAGAAAGGCCACAGCAATGTTACAAGTCAGTGTAATGCAGCTACCAGCCCTGTCCTCATCCAGATAACAATCTGCCATATATTACTGAAACAAATACGAATTCCAGCAGAAACAACTGCAGTAGACAGCTGAATCCCCTGTACTATAACCTCACACAGCACAAGAAACAAGGAGATCCTGAGGGGGAAGGCAAAATGCCTCCTCACGCAAGGAGAACTACAACATGTAACAATCATTGCTTGCTGCAATTCAACAGAAATAAAAACATAATGTCCTGGAACAACCTGGAGGCCAGAAAAACATGACTGTTCTTAGGGGGAAAAAAAGAAAACCAACAAAAAACTCCACAGAGCAACTTCTTCATTCCCACCACAAAGGGGCTAAGACAGCTCATTGTTTTTCTTTAACTATGCTCATTTGGGTGTAATATTTATCAAAATAATTATGCCAATATAAACCCTAGTTTAAACACAATTCTGTATGTTGGCACAGTCACCATGGTAAAGACCAGGATCTCTGACCCTCTTCTAAAACTACTGTGCTCTGCATTTGAAGTCTTCCTCATGCCTTTTCCTCTTTATCCGCTTTACATCATGGTGGAACTCCATTGTTTGTAATAAATAGATTAACTAGAAGTGGAAAATAGTTTCCAACACTTTTCAGAGCACTCTTGAGACTAGGAAAATAACCTCCCCCCTCAAGGTTTAAATAAACTTGATGAATGAGCAACCAGACCTTGTAGGCTGGCATGTCCTAAGGAACTTTTCAGACATAAATCCTCCAATCAAGCCCTCCTAGAAATCTGTGTATTCTCTGCTGCTGTCAGCTGGGTTCCCACTGAACAAGGCAGGCGGTCTCACAGATCAGTGGGCAAGTTGTGCCTCTGATGTGACTGTCACATTCATAAACACAACAAGCTATGCCAGCAGCAATGGCAAGGCAGCATGGTGAGGGATTCAATACAGTTCACAAACTGCAGTGCACAGCATTCATCAGTGCAAACAAACTCAGTCCACAGCTCTCCATGCTGGCTTTCACAGCAGGGATAGACAGCTGCCAATGCTGCCCTGTGTCCTGCTTTTGCTTACTCCTCAAACCCTGAATACCCAGAGCAGGTACGATTCTTCTGTCACTGTGACCTACTGGAACTCATGGCTACAGCCTAGCAAACACTGACCACTCAAAACACTTTTAGAAGCACCTCAGAGAGATGCCCCACCCCTCTCTTAAGGGGAATTGAGTGCCAAGCCTTTCTCTGAAAAGGGAAAATTACACAAACTACGTCAAATGCCTCAGGCAATTATATATCAGGTCTAAGTAAGTATCCTGGTACCTGAACCCAGCAAAGATCATTCTCTATCAGGCCATGATCTCCATCCACATGCCATCTCCTCCTAGCATACAAGTGCATATGAAGATAAGTGCTTTTTAAAAACAAAGTAGTAAAAAAATTTATTGTGATTCTTCAATACCAAACAATTTTTTAAAATGCATATTTAGGAACATTCCTCTCTCCTCTTCCTGAAATGCTATTACTGATATGAAATTAGAGTATTTAATAGCACACTTAATTGTGAAAGAGAGAGCAAGGAAAGGATTCTATATTCAAATTTTAAAATAGAAACTTGGGAAACTAAAATCTTATTATATAACCCACAATTTGGAAGTGCAAAAGATTGCTCTGGCCAAGAAATCTCCAGGAATTTCATCCATCCCTGGAGATGAGACTCTTAGTTTCATGCTTGACAAAGAATTACACCACCAGTCCCTGGTACCCTTGGCTTCATGCTGTGTCCTAGGTCAGAGCTGATGGGAAGCAGACTGCTACCAACTGCATTGCTCCAGCTCTTGGACTCTCCAGACATCAGCAAAGATGAGAACCCAGTGGATGGCAGCTGGGGACTCTGAGCTACGAAGGGAAAGGAAGCAAAAATAAAAGAAAAAAGGAATTGAAAACAGAAAACTACATTGGGTACCTTGACAGATATTGACAAGAATAGAAACAATAAAAAAGTCCCTGCTGTGCAAAACTCATCAAGTAGGGGATGATGCATACCATGCAGACCTCATGCAGTGTCCTCCCTCAAAGATGTCACAGTCCTCGTCAGCTTTGCTACTGTAATATTCCTCCAGGAGAGGAGAGCTTAGCTGACACCCTGCCAGTCATCCCAATGACTGCTGACAGCCTCGGGGAACACACGGATGAGAAACTGATGCCTGCGTTCAAAGGCTGCTGTCAAGCCCAGATAATAACCCATGCTGCAAGGCAGCATTGCCTAAGCATGTGCAAATACCTACAGGATCCATACGTACACACACACACATTTACATATCTTCTGCTGTATCCACAGTGATGAGAGGGAGACAGAGTTGAGTCTGCACAATTCAAGCAAGCCTGGGGTGGTGTTGTGAGGCACAATGTGAGTTTATTCACATGACAGCTGCACTAATTCCTTTGATCTGCAGTGACTGGGTTGCCTCGTCGCTATATTATATAATAATATAAATTAAGATCAGCTACAGTAAACAATAATATAGCATGAAATACAGTCAGTGTTTGTTCAGTGGACATTACCAAGACAGACCCAGAAATAGCACAGCACCTGGAGAGAGAAAATACTGCCCTGAGGTTTTGACATGAAATTACTGAGCAGGACCTACTGGACGCTGCTCGCCCCTCATCAGAGTCTGATCATCTTGCCTCAGCTTTGGACATGTTGCATAGCAGCAAACTCTGAGCCTCCGCTATTCTCTCCTCACCTCAAAGCTGTAAGATACCAGTAACCCTTGGAGATTTGACTCTGGTCAAACTGCAGTATCAGTTTCCCACTTGACTGAACCCAAATGGGCACTTGACTACCTGACACACCTTGCCTGCAGGTAAATCCTAAGGATGAAGCAAAAACATTACTCTGTATTCCCAGTGCCTATTTGACTAATAGCAGTAAGAAAACTCAAAGGAAGGAAAATGCAATATGACATTAAAGTCATGTAGTTCATGTTCTATACATGTAACTTTTTTAAAGTTTGCAGGAATGGATATCACTTGTTTTAATTCTTGGCAATATCACATTCCTGAAGATGCTTCTTTAACACATGTCAGTGGCGAAGATGAGGGCTGGTAGCTTTGAGGAATGCAGTTAGTTGGCACTGCAATATTAAAAGTACCTCTAAATTTTCAATTTCATTCCATCTTCCTTTTTTTTATTGAAGAAATAGAAAAAGGATAAAAGACCTAAATCCTTCATAATCAAATCCAAACATTAATTTTTTATACAGGAATCCACAGGAATTCGTGTGTTTTGTTACTGTCCAGGGCACTGTGGAAGCTGACAACCAAATTACCAATTTATGGGCTACCCAGCCTTAATCCACCTAAGCAGCAATGTATTTCATAAAGTACAGATCTAATTAAATATTCATCACTAGGGCTGTAATTTGGTCAGATAGTGGTTTATCAAATATGAAAATCTACCCACCTGCCCAGCAAAATATAAAGTAATACCTAAGTTTAAAAAGGGTGACAACAGTCAACATCATTTGATGGAGGCTTTTCCTCCTACCCTCTGTTTATTGCACCATCTGGGTTACCCAGGACTTGAAATCTACAAGAGTAGTTTGCTTTATCCCGTTCCCAAAGTAAACCACAAAAAAAATCAGACCATGAGCTACTGAGGCCCTAAAGGGGCCTATCCCTATGGTGGCTTTGACAGCAGGCACTCTTCCCTTCAATTCTGAGTGAGAACTCTTCCTCAGAGTTCTGAGGAGACTCACCTTCACTCTCCACCTCAAACATAACACAAAATGTGGATGGGATCACAGCCACTACCAAAAAGCTGATGCCTCTCCACAAAGCATACTCAGTATTCTTCAGAGCTCACTCACCAAAGAACTGACCCTGCCCAACCCTGCACAGAGGAGATCTTTGACTGCATGATCTAGCTATGCCACTAGAAAGAGGTATTACTGTCAAATCCATTTACCTTTGCTAGCTTCTGGCAGTACTGGTCGGCTGTCAGGAAAAGAAATGAGCTAATGTTCACCAGCAGACCCTTGCCCGCTTCTGCTCTCTGGACATGACAAGCCCTGTCATTTCTCATATGTGAAAAATCGGAGTAATAATGCCTCTCCCCTCCAGGATGATATAACAGTGTCTGCACAAATAGAGAAGAGCAGCAGAAACTCTGGCATTCAGTACAATGTGCAGCATACAGATATCAAGAAAAACAACAAATATCAGAAGAAAACTTTTCTTTTTATACCATCTTTGATTAAAAGAGGATTTCATACATGGGAAATTGGCTCACAATGCTATTGAAGAAAAATCCATTGACGCTGGTTCCTCATTGTTGGTCCTTTCAATATCTCTGCCTGCACAAGTCTGAGCTGTCACATTTGGCACTTCCTTGTTTCCCCCAACTGTGAAAACCTACTTCCTGGTAGAGGGAGCTGGTGCTCACACAACCTGTAATGCAAACTTTTCCCTACTGTTAGAATTACATGGGCTACAGGCAAAGACTGCTACTGCCACTCAGTGTTGACACTGGTGCTGATCATTTCAACCAGCTGGGGAAAGGAGAAAGCAGTGTGGAAGGTTGAGACCCCAGCAGTCAACTCTTTCTTCCCCTTTGCCAACAGGGCTTTTCCATGTGAAAAGACATTACCAAGTTTATGCCCTCTTACGGTTCAAATTCTCTCAGAGACCCTACCCACACAAACATATAAGGAGTCAGACACTGGGCAGGACAAGCTATATTTCCACCCAGAGAGCAAAGCTGCAGAAGACCTCTCTTCCACCTTGTGTTCCCCTTATCCATCAAGCACCTTGACCAGTTAAGAGTATTGATGAATACCACTTCTTTGCAAGGTCATCAACAGTATCACACAAATAACATTAATGGGGTTGAGTAACTCTAAAGAAAAGCCCATCAGCAGCTGCCTTAAAAAGATGCAGAGAGTGTTTAGCCAAATTATCTTAAGTGTTCACGGACTACTTGTCACTGCTCGTTACAGAGAATCTTGTTCCTTGATGATTCACTTTTTACACTCCAGTGTACAGGTCATTTCAAACAGACTCCAAAAGAGGAACTGTGATATACTGAATAAATTGTGCAAAATCTCTGAATTGCTCTGACACGTGCAAGAAAACAATCTCACTAAGGGAACTTCAGCTTCCCCAGAAATGTGTTCATGTATGTATGTGTATACATACTTGCAGGAAAAAAATGTAAGTTTAAACACCAGACACACCAAATTAAGAAACAACATGATGTAGTAAGTCTGTTGCATAACTCAAAGCAAACAAGGGTAGTTTATCAAAAGAGAATTCTATTCCTGTCGAACTGGAATCCACAGCAGAGGATAAAAAAACCCACAGTAACAGAAAACTCCAAACCCTAATAAAACCTTTGGCTGACTGAGCATGAAGGAAATCTTTTCTCGCCATGTTCCAAAACATGCAAAGACAAGGCACATAAAAATACACCTGTGCTGTCAGCTCTTCCTCTGCTATACATTGTATACAAGTGATTGCCCTCAAGAACGCAACTTAATTCTGCTCATTTCAGAATTAGCGCAGTTGCTATCACAGCAAGGCCAATTTTCCCTGCAAGAATTCACAAAACCTGCAGTCCAGAAGTTTATCTGGGTTCTTAAACTGGCAACTGCACTTACACACAGGGAAAAAAGGAGAGAAACAGCTTAAATTAATAGAAAAAATTTTAGGACAGAAGGATTGGTGAACAGACAGTGGTCAGCAGACAGACATGAGCAAAAAAGAGAGGAAGAGAGAAAAAAAGGATGGAGAGAGGCGAAAGAAAGAACAAAAGTGCATTTTTATTACAATATTACAAGCCCTCTGATTGCTCTAATTACACCTAAAGGAAAACAAAACTTGTCTGCTAGTAGCAAGTGCATGAATAATTAACTGGAAAGGAAGGAAGGCAGCAAAGCTGCAAAAAGCCCAAACAATCTTAAGTTATGGGCAGTTTCTCTGGAAAGCAGGAAAGCATTTAATTCCTGGCATACGTTGGTACTTTTTTCCCATTTTCCCCCCTTCCTGTATGTCAACTGAGCTTCTTTTCTTCTCCTCCCCCACCATTCTCGGCCTGTGGTAAGCTAACTCATCTTATGATGCTTATACTTCTTACTGTGACTTAGCACTTTAAATGTAAGCTGTCTGATCCTACAGACTGTTTGGGAGAGCATCTCCTAGGAAAATCCAAGAGAACACACAGAAAAAGGATGCTTTTTTTTGGAAAGAAAAACAGTTCAACAGTAAGAGCTCCTAAGGTGTACAGGAAAATCTGAGGCTTCAGCAGCAAAACATACTTAGACTCCTTAAATGTAGTGGTGGCCCCTCTCACAGCTCTTCTAAACAAAGAGTTTGGGCCCCAATATCTTAACCCACCTCCAATCTTTTTATTGATTTATACAAGCAGATACCATAAGGAATTGAAGCAAAATGATGGTATTCTTTTAGTTTTCTCCCTAAACTGTCCTTTAATTTTGAAAAAGTAACCCTCAGGATTTTTTTCCTTCAGCATATAAAGTGGAACTGAAGCGTTAGGCTTTGGCACTTATTGTGAAACTACAAACCCACCTAACTAACCAGTCCCATAGGAAAGAGTCCAAAATGGTTTGGTCTTGTACAGTAGCATACACAGTAGACAGGTGGGTCAGTGGGACATCTCTGGAATTAAAAGAAACGAATTAACCAAAGGTGATCAAATAAATATCTTAGATAAAGCTTTTAACAAAAATAAACAAAGTAAACATAAATTCAACATTTCTGGAAATATTAGTAGAATGTTATAAAGGAACTAGAAGGGATAAGGGGTGGGTAAACATGTTATTAATGACTACAGAGAGAACCTCAGATGATGAAGTATTAATCATCATTTCATCTATTTTATGGAAACATCAAAAAAGAAAAAGAATAATCAACTTCAACAGAACGTTATTAATAGGACTTAACAAAGGTTTCCATCTTGAAGCAATGTCTTTGATGATCCATAGGAATGAAAACATTTGTTTGCAATTAATCAAGGAATCAAAAATCTTGACTTTATTTTCTTGCATTCCAGAACAATGCTGCTATCAGTCACTTCATATCTGCAGTGGGCTAAGTGCTAAATAAAGCTATTTTTAAATTATGGATATTTACCAAGATAAACGTATTTATTACACAGCAGGCAAGGAGAAGGAAAAGAACAAGAAGAAGGAAAATAAAGAGTGAGAAAGAGAGATCCTTACATCTATTTATTTATTTAATATCTGGAAATAAAAGCTTTTTGGAGTGCAGAAATCCAATTGCTACATGCACCATGATGGATTAGCTCTGGTAAGATGAAATAAATAGCCATTCATCTTACTGCTCACATCGGCACTGGGTGTACCATGCACAGAAAATGAAAAGCCTACAGACAACCCTAACCTGGGGACACATGCAGTAGCAACATTTGCAAAACAGCTTTGGTACCAGAGCTAGCTCTGAATGCCCTTTTGGAGTCTCAAACCGCTCATATTTGAATCAGCCATTCTGTAATTCTCCTCTCTCTCCATGGATAGTCACACAGAGAAAAGCATGTACATAGTCATCCATCCTGGAACTACTTGAGGGCTTTCTCTCCACTCAAAGTATCTCAGGAGGTGTGCCCTTCAAAGACCTTTTGTCTACTGCTGTAATACAACTTTTACACTACCACCACCAAATGCTGTGGCAGCATTTTTTTCTCCTCACTTTTCAAGTCTCTTCTAAATATGAAGATTGAAATACATATCTTGAAACATCAAGTTAAAGTATCTAAGTCTCCTCTTATATACATTTTATACTGACTTAGTTTTACTGATCAGAGATATATTACCCCAAGGAAAAACAGAATTTCTGCATTTATGGCAAGAGAATTAAGAGAAAAAAAACTAGTCTTGCTGAAATCTGAACTTACGAGTCCAGGATAGTTTCCATTTTGATGCTGAGAGCCATGAGTAATGATCTTCCAGTATACCACTTTCATCTTCACGTGGAGCAGAAAAGGCTTGAGAAAGCCCTGATCTTTAGCATCTTATGCCAGGGCCTTTAGAAAAATTTTGAGGACATCATCACTAGCAATGAAGCAGGTGCACAAAAAATAGGGATTAAGTGGAACAGAAAGTTGAGAGCATGGATATTGAGGAACTCAGGCATGGCAACACATTTTCTCTCTGGCACAGCCAGAAGTGACTTGCTATTCACCAAGCCAGATACTCTCATTTACTGACTCCTGAGACATGCAGCAAACACCCCATTCCTACTTTCTTTCCCAACAGATGTAATTTACACCTTCAGGACAAAACTGTTTTATTATTTGGTTTCTTCTGTGTTTGTATTTTTTTCCAAAGCACCTTGTCCTCTATCTCATGCTGGTTTTTATTGCTTAGGTGAAACAAACTTAATGACTTTTCAGCAGTACAGTAATTACAGTCCTGGTGGAGTCTGTAGAGGCAGGAGGTCACTAACACCTGAGCAAATCTGATTCCAAACAGCATATCTCCATTCACCTGAAACAGATGAGAACTGCAGTTGCCTCAGGGTATTCATTCTGCATTGCCTTGCATGAGTGGAAGCATATGTTTCTCTTCCTCACCAGTGCCTGTTTGTCAGAAATTTCTCTTTCCTAAATCCCCTGGTCTACAGCACCAATGGTACAGCTGCAGTTGTTCCATCCTCCTCTCCTCTGTCCTGTGAGAGGAGGAACAGAAGGAGTTTAGATAACAAGGTCAAGGGCTGTGGAAAGACTGAAGGACTTCAGAGAGAAAACCATCCTCCCCCTAAGGCTACAGAAATGCTACAAAGCCACATTAGGAAGCAGTAAAAGAGACCCTCTTTGAGATGCAGAGCAATCAGAGAGAGGAGAAAACTCTGCCTACAAAGAAAATTGGAAATGAGAAGTAGCAACAGAGAAGGTGCCACACAAGTTGTGCACTTGAAAAGACAGAAGTCTGTTTTCTATCTTTCAGCTCCAAACCCTGAAAAAGGTGACAGGACCCTAGAACCCACAGGTGCCTCAGTAGCCTTCTACAGGAAGAGGAGCACCAGTCCACACACACCATGACTCCAGTCTCCAAACAATAAAAAAATCCAACCACCCCGAAGTGATGAAGTACTGAATGTGCCCTAATGTACAGTATCCTCATATCCTTCTGTTATCCCTCCTCCTCTGAATAGACATTTTTTAATCAGAGTGGCATGCATGGTTAGTTGTAAGATACAGATGATTACTCATATGTGAACCTTCGCTTAGGAGAGACAGTTCCTGATAAGCTTGATTAATATTATTTTAACTCACAGATATAAAGTTAGTTGGTCAGAGGGTTTTGGTGTACATCAGCTTCAGTTCACATATTCACCTAGCCTAAATCTATTAGGGCATTTCATCATTGAAAGAAAGCTCCCGTTAAATAACCATCATGAACTGTTCCACGGACGTTTAACAAACTGAAAAAGCTTCCTCACACTCACAGTCCTAAAGATCTGTGTACAAAAAGCTCCAGCAGATTAATTTCTAAAACTCACCAGCCTTACAACTGAGCATGTGCCCACCTGTTGCATCCTTGTTAAATGCTCTGATTACATGAGCTTTTGCCCAACAGTAGCTTTGGGCTCCTCCCAGGAGCTGGGATCTGCTGAACAAATATTAGTGAAGCTCCTGGGAAGGAAATAATTGAAAATGCCAAATCACCATAATCCAGACTTTATGAGTCTGTTCTTGGCCTTTCTCCTTGGCTCAGATATTCTCTCCAAAGGGAGACATCTAAAGAGAATCCAATGGCTGTCCACTCCTTCATGTGACAATAAGCCTGTCATTCATCCAGTAGCTTTCAGTAATTATCCAACATCTTCTGAAACTCATACAGCTTTGCTGTACACCACCACATACTTGTCTCATTTCAACCCAGAGGTGGATACATTGCCTGAGAGCAGCTCATAAATTGCTTCAGGCCCTCTTCCAGTAAAGGTGCTGGACAAATGAAAGCTATTATTAGCATAGACAGCACCAGTGTCCAGCAGCTAGGACTGGACAGCACTGGCTAGCATTAAACTAGCACTTCTGACTATCAGGGTGCTCCCTCTACCACACTGTAGCACCACATCTGTTGTAACACAGGAGCAGCATATCAAGCCATCATGTTGCCACCAAAAAATTCAGTGTGATGACCAAAGAGCTCACAGATTTTGCTGGGACCTAAAGCACACCCAGGAGCAACAGTAAAGACACACAGAGCTGCCTCATTGAAAAGAGGGATGAGAAACATCAATGTGCCAGACAGCTGCTAGCAAGCACAAATTGAAGGGTGGCTAGATTGTGCCAGCTGTCTCCAAAGCAGCTGTTTAGGGTAGGACACAACTTTCTGATGATGGCAGCTGGGAGTGGAAAGTATGGCCCAGCAGCCTGACAAGTTAATGCCTTTTGCAGAAATGCCTCCAAGTATGCAGTTCAGTCTACTGAACAAATAAACAATAATCCATAAGAGAAATAGAGAAGTCTTCAGATCCAAAGGAGCTAAGGAGGCTACAGTAACTTCTTGCTGTTCACAGTATTTTTCTGCCAGAAGTTCCATAAAACCATCTGTGCAGAAAAGCTGTTTATGTTTCATCATGTAGCTTTTCTTTAGACTGGATTTCCAACTCATAACTAGTAAAGCCCATTTTTAAGATGTGGAACACTTATTTAGCACCACATAACCCTATGAGCTGTCGGGGGCCCTGATATTCCTTTCCCATACAAAGCACTTGACAAAGATTTTATAAAAGCATTATCCCCATATTACAGGTATGCAAATTAAAGATCAGATTACTGGTCCAATATTCGAGGGAGCTGGAAAGGTATATTGTTCCAGAGATATAGACAGGACACTGAAATCCAAACTATAAGGAGGAAGAAATCCCTTCAACAAGAAAATGCAGAACTTTTATTGTCCTTTTTCATCCAATGATTTCCAACAAAGTGATGAGAAAAGAGAAGAGATCCAATTTTATATGATGGATAACAGAAAGAAAAAAAAAAAGAGAGAAAGTAATTTGGTATTCCTTGGTCATGTAAATAGTGAATGGGAATGCTAATAATAAGCGGTATGTTCCCAAAATGTGTCTCAGGCTCTGAATGGATCATGATGCCTTGCTTTGACCTAAATGCTGGAACTAATTTTTTTTTTTTTTCCCCACATCAAATCAAAATCAGAATATGGATTCTTTTGGGGGTTTTTTTCTTCTTTTTTTTAAATTGTGGAAGTTGACAAGACTTCAGTTGTTGCTTTTAAAAACAAAATGACTGCTCAGTGATACGTGGTAAGCCAGAATGGCTGCATTTGAAGTCCATAGTTCATTCATATTCTGTGACAGATAAGGAATATATAGTTATAATTTGTGACAATCCCTGAAAGAATTTATCATTTTTAAAGGGACAAGTACTCTCTAACCCAAAAAAATGGAGACCGTATAACACATCTATTAACTCTTAACTTTAACACAGTACTGTTGTTCAGCTCCATAACAGAGAACTGAAAACAACGAAGTAAAGGTGCCAGCCACTGAAGCAATGATTCTTCATCTCTGATTACTCCCTAGAATACATCATCTCAAAAGCAGACCCATAGACTTCCAGGTGCCTCCAGACTCTTGGAAGCATTCAGAAGACAGTATTTCAACTACGAAACACATCCAAGCAAGACATGAAAACAAAGCAGGGGGAGAGGGAAGTAAAATTCAGACAAAATCAAACTTCCAATTTTCCAGGTTAATCTGCATACACATTAGTCATATGCTAGTCTGGGTGCCAGGACATAATGAAACTAGTATCTAAATAAATTGACAGAAACAGAGACAGAGACAACATAATGCTGGTGTATCTAACGAAAATTCTTCTCTGTTATAAACAGAAAATAAAGGTGTGGAGAAGATGCTGCTCTGTAAAACTACCAGTGAAATGCCTTCTCTGCATATAGAGAGCTTTAAAGTTGTATAAAATTCAAGTGGGTGCAACTTGCCTTCAGACTTGGGGCAGCCTCATTCAGAGGACACACTGCATGCCCTCCAAATATAACCTCGCTTTTATTCTACCTCATTGTCATTACCCCTTAGTCTTAAATGTAGGTCGAAGGAAGCAGCTGCCTTCTACTGCCAGAAAAATTAATAACTGGCTGTTGGCAAACCTGACCACTTCCATGTAACCCACAGGGATCATCAAATCTATTCCATCTTCTGTGGTGCCTTTGGTGAGGAAACAAAATCCACATATGATTTGCTCAGTTTGACTGTTTCAGATTTTATTCCTTGAAGCCTCATAAAGACATCTGTATAGAAGCAAAAAGAGGACTACTGTAACTAGAATTTGGAGTTGCTTATGCTATAAGTCTGGTAGCATCACACTTTTTGTTTTATGCTAGGCAGGCAACAAGAACAAGGACAACCAGTGGAGAAGTCAATCAAACCTGTACTCCTGCAAAATTACTCTGGACCTGCAATGAATGCAGTGGATGTTTCAGCCTCTCTATTCCTTCCCCATTCTCAGTTGGTAACAAGATTCCAAATTCATTGCTAACCACACAGTGCTTAGGGTGGCTAATACTTTTAGCAACCTATTTTTCCAGGTCATGACAGTGTCTTTGAATTGCAGCCCTGACATTTGGTATACCAATTGATTCCACTATCTAGCTTTACCTGCAAATTTAAAGAGAGGAATTATTCTATCCTATCATCTCACTTATTAGTGAAGGCATTAAGCAATATTAGCTCCAGCAATGACCCCTTGGGAACACCACTGCCCTATGCTAAAACACAGGCATTTTATTTCACCTTACTGAAGAAACAGCTCTACATGTGGAAAACGTGGGGGTTGGAAACAGATGATCTATAAGGTCCCTTCCAACCCAAACTGTTCTAAGAACCACCAGTACTGTGATGAAGAGATAATAAACTGATTGGCTGACAAGTTGGAACTCATTACACCTTTGCAGGAGAAGAAACAGCACAGATCAGATCCACTTTATAAATTTATTAGTTATCAGACACCAATGTCTGTTGTCTCGGGCAACATATTCCTAAAAAACTAATAAAGATTTTTCCAAAGAAGCAATGAGGAAATCTGGACTCTGACACGAGCCATTACTTACAGAGTTAATACAAGGGCCCTACATTATTTATTCCAAGATCTTCAGCAGAAGTACCACTTTCTCAACCAACATGAACAGTTTTTTTCTTGAAGTAAACACTTGCCATCAGAATATCCTTATTCTTCTGAATACATGCTTTGTGTTATTTCTACATTTTTCAAAGGATATTAAAATGTAGTTGGAAACATCAGCAATCAAGTGTCCCTGTGAGGTAGATTTGTACTGTTAGTTGCAATTGATAAAGTGCAGCCACTTCTAGGGTTAAAAAAATACTTTAATTACAGTATTCACATGCAACAAAACCCAGACATTAGATTACACTGTCCATCCAATCCAGACACTTATTAAAAAAATCTGATATTTGTATTTAATTAAAGCAGTTTATAGTCAGACGATGAATCTTCCCACTAACTAATTTTGAACAAATAAGGAAAACAACTAGTTGCAGGATCATCTGGGCAATTACTGCCCTGCCTGTGGATTCTTCATACTGGGAAAGAAATAGAAAAATTTCGTCAAGTGTAAGTCTTCAAGTTATAGTTCAGAAAATGAACGTGCAGTATCTTTAAAAGAAAAGAGTATATCTGATCTGACTCCCATACCTGGGACAGTGACAGAGCTGGACTGTAGAATGGAGTCTCAGAGCCAAGTCTTAGTTTGGAATATTCTCTGTGTTAATATAGTATATGCTGGACCAGCAATTTTGGCAATTTGCGATGCATTTCTTGTATATTTACTGCTCACATTTAGCAAGTGCTCTGGTTTAATTTTGTTATGCTTCTGCTCTGAGAAAATTTGAAGCCATAAAACATGATTGACTGACATTTTGTCTTCATGCCATAACACTGTGCCACAGAGCTATGCCACCTGTCACCACTGCTGGCTGCAGGAGACTGAGACCTCCACTAATATTTCCCCCGATTATCCATGGCTCACTGGTCAAAGCCTTCTGCATTTTCAGTTCCACTAGGGATAATCTCCTCTATAATTGTACTGATGGGAAATAACAGATTAGAAGGGAGACCACATGATTTTCAGTCTGAGCTCTAGCAAGTTCTTGCTGGATTGTTCTCAAATCTGCATGCTCTAGGCTTTCCTGGCAGTGTCCTACAAGCCATCTCAACATTCACACTGCAGGAGATGCCTGCAATTTAAGGCTGCTGAGAAGTCAACTGAACCAGAAAAGAATAGTGATCCCCATCCTGTCACTCACTTACAGGAAGAAATAGATAGGAAAGTTATGTGAAGGAAAAGATTTGTCTCAAAAGAAAAAGTTTAAAATTTTTTGTCAGCTATCAATGCTTTCTAAAACTGTCCTTGCTTAAAACATTGGATGCAGCAACAAAGAAATATCACTAGAAGAAACAATGTGTCATCTGTACCTTGGTGAAAAGAGAGATGGACCGATCCTGGGTTTCTGGCCCAATATATAGCAAGCAGACTTCACGAAATGTCACTTTCTGTTCTCCACCTCAGCTTCCCTGACCACGATTATGAGTTAGAATAGTTAACAATTTTCCAGCAGCACTGGAAATTTATACACACATAAAAGAAAGCTCCTCAAATTGCAGCTGGAGAAGGATCGTACACAGCTTTAATGCTGATGCCTTGCAGAGCACTGACTCGACACCCACCTCGAGCCCAAGGATGGCTGTAGCCCACAACTCTGCTATAAAGGGCTGTACAGAAATGTTCTCTCAACATAGAAGGTAGTGACATGAGCTAGCATGGAACAGCTTACTTTCTTTAAAGCCCTAAAGTGATCAAAAGATCTGATGGGCACCACAGAGCATCTAAAAGGAGTGAGAGCCTTTGGGAGCCAGCTGGGTGCCAGCCACTCTGCAGGCGCAGCTTGCAGAGCCAGCAGGCTGCCCTTCTGCACAGCTTCCATTCTCAGCCCCTCTCTGTCAGACGTCTCACAGCTGGGGGGAAATGTTGGCTCAGACTCACAGGGGACACAATGGCAACACTAAAAAGAAAACAAGGTATTCTGCTTCAGAAAAATGTAATTAAACAATCCTCATGCTAGCCACTTTTTCTCAAGCTCTGCATCCATTATACAAACGAAAAACAAGAAAAAAAAACCACCATGGTTTCTTATCACCATATTAAGTTTTATGTCCATTAAGTTATGTCCATTAAATTTTACCTGCAGAAAATAAAACTATTTGTCTGTTTTCTGTCTTTTCATAATGCATTTTTATGCCCCTAGGTGTCTGCCTGTTTAGACTCTAGGGGCTGTAAAAAGTATTCTGTACACCATTACCTGAATAAACACCCTATAAATTACAACTGATATTTATCAGCCTCATGGCAATTCCACTGCATTAGAAATAGTACAAGACTGTATTTAGATTGATAAGATATGGGTAAAGGATTAGCATACAGAGATGTCTAAAAAAATCCATGTCTGCTATTCGAGACAAAATACATACACACGTTACTTTAATTAACTTTCCCTGCATTTGGAATTCCACCAGGATACAAAGCTAGCTGGATCACTAAATGCAATCATATTTTTACCCCAGCCTGATATTTCACCAGAACCATTCAAATCAATTTATCCAACAGAGGCATTTTTCCTTGGCCTGTCACTATGGCCTGCATTGAGCCTCCTGCACTTCTTTATCTTCTGGCAGGGCCATCATAAGCAAGCGACACAGAGGGTGATGTATGGGAACTCAAATAAGTTATAAATCCTCCATCCCTTCATCAGCCATCAGCCTAAGTGAATTTACTCCAGTCAGCACTGGCAAAGACTCTCTCAGGAACAAGTCAGCCCTAAGATGACACGTTCTTCAAGGAAAAGCTCCTCACTGCTTTTGGGAAAAGAAGGTATTGCAACAGGAAGGAATGGCAAAAGGCCTGACAGGTAGTGATATGCCTAAGTATCAGCAAGTCCATGTATTCAGATGCTTCTGAAATGTTTAGAAATCTAAACTAAGAATCTATCTCATTAAAAAATCTAAGAGCACAGTTATTCCACTGACCAAAGTTTGCTTTAAGGCACTACCCTCAAAGTAGTAATAATAATAATATCAAATCAAAATTCTAAAAAAAACCCAACCCAAAATACCCAACACCCAAATCCAAAAGAGTGAACAGTCACCTATAGTTCAGGAAAAAGAGAAAAAAGACTGAGTTATTTCAAAGACTGGGAGGGGCAGTGAAAGATACTCTCCTTTTTCATAAAGGCTGCCTGGGGTTTCTTGCAATGTCTTTTTGAATGCCCTTGAGGATGCCACAGATACTCATTTCCCTGTCACATAGCCAAAATGATGGTAATTGAAGAGTTGGGTAGCCATTTAGATGGCTAATGCAAGAATCCCTGACTGACAGGGTACACAGGTAGCCAGATGGTCCAGACTAGTAGAGACATCTTAGCACAAAGCACTTGAAATGCACTGTAGGTACATATGAACTCCTTTCCTCCCTACTGTAACTGAAGGCCTCACCACTGCACTTGTTTGTTTGATTAGCAGATATCACAACTGCAAAGCTCCCAGGCCTCCACTGCTTCTCCCTTCCTTTTCAGTGCTATGGATACCAACTCTACAGCATGATTCTCCATTCAAAGGGCCAGGTCTAAGGAGCTTTGTCAAGGCAGGTCAGCCTCTGGATGCAAACGGCTACATAGCTACAACTTCTGTCTATAGAGAGAAATGCAGAACGGACACTGAGACAGTTTACACCAGTAAAGTCATAGCCCTGACCCTTTCCCTAGCAGAGGATATATGCTGCTCAGCTGATAACTAGTTTGATTGCATGGAAACACAGATTTGATATTCTGAGTATCCTGTTATCCACTTCATTTGTGATTTCTAAGTCACAAATTATCCAAAAGATCTTTATAAGCTAGTATAAAGAAAATGTTCAATACTTTCCCAACAGAACAAAAATGAAGGCATTTTATTCAACAACACATCAAAAGTTACAGCAATAAGGTGCCAGGGTCAATGATTAGATGAACAAATAGATCTATTCTGAAAGATCTGGTACAAGTTTTCTTACCCTGACATACTGAGGAGAGCAGAGATACGAGTGCTTTCCACCCATCAGCATTTCCTTTATTTCAGGCACACAAGACTTTGGAGCAGTTATGATAGGGGGGTGGTTCAGTTTTGAGACAACAGACAGCCAGTCTGTTTCAGCCTAGGCACCCAGGCTATAAACTTTACCAATGATTTCCCAGCCTCACAAAAACAGCTTTCCAGAGGTTTTCCACATACAACTGTCATTCAAAGCACAAAGCATCAGCATAAAAAAATATAATAATCATCCCTGTTCATTTAAAGGCAAAGTTTTAGGCATTTAAGGCCTAATTTCAGTTTGGAAAAAAGTTTAGGTCAATGTTTATGACCTAAGACCTTTTCTTCTAACAAGTTCAGCTACAGGGCTTTCAAACAGAAATCGTTCAGCCCACTCTGCCCTGGCATCCACCTCCCTCCTCTGCACCCACTCTCAGAAGTGCACATGCAGGCACACTCATACACTCATCCCAGTCATTTCATACCATCATAAAAGCAGCAGTCTTTTCTTTCCCATGCACACATCTCATTACCCATCCTTAGTACACATCTTGAGTAATGCAATTTAGTTCAATGTCACCAAGAGAAAAACATTCCTCTGGGACTGTCATTACCATAAACCACAATCTGCTGCCAGTTTATATGTCCTTATCCACCCCTTGTTTTAACTTTATAAAGCATAACCAAGTGTTTTGCACTCCAGAGTTGCCACTTAGAAATCTTTTCCTCTTCCTCCCAAAATCATGCTTTACATTTTGCTTCCCTATACATTCCTTAATCTTTCACTCCCAGCATCAGAGCACAGTTCTGTGCCCTCTCAGTGCCCATCTGCTCATCCTGGGTTGATTGCCACTTTACAAAACTACTTCCCTGGCCTATTGCCCTCTTGAGTCTACATGAAGCTCTGGCCAGCAACCTCAGAGGGCCTCGTGCTACTGTCAGGTGAAGCAGGACTATCAAGACAGGCAATCATAGCTGTCCCATATGAATAAGCCATCCCAAAGTATGATCCTACAGCAGCTCAACAGCTGAAGAGAGTTAAAGTTGTGCAAGAGATTTTAACATCTCTACAGCAGAGATTCTTTTTACTACTTGCCTATGTAGTCCTCCAGCACTAGCATAAGTTCAGGTGTTACAACAGATTATAGAGAGGAGCATGAGTCTTGAAGGGAAGAACTCTGGAAATGACCAATACTTATATTTTTCTAAACAAAAGGCATAAAAAACCCCAAAAACAAAACCAAAAAAAAACCCCAAAAACCTACTAGAAGGAACTACAGAGGGTTTTAGCAGTAGATTTAATAAGAAGACAGGTTCAAATCAAGTGTACCCAAATCAGAACATGATCTCTGAGGTCATAGTTAAATATCTGGATGATGAGTATTGCTAGTATATGACTGCACCCTGTGTCTTATTTTTCTTATTTTTCATAAGTAACTTGAGAAGAAGTATTTGGAAAAGAAGAGCAGGGGGCCCTTGTCAAAGGAGACATTTCTGGATTTAAAACCAGAAATAATGGGACTTTGAAATCCTGAAAAGAGAACTTTTGTCTACATAGTGATTGAAGCTGGTCAGAAAAGCTAGGAGAATAATTTCATGGAATGCAAGGTAGTTTTTGCCTTACGCCTATAGAGAAAAACATTTTTGGCTTATAAGAAACAGCTACATCTCTGTTAGCTAATATATTTATTTGCTTTAATTATGTTACTTCATCAGTCTTAATAAGGTCTCTTGTTCCCCAAGATTCTTATCCCAAACTAATTTCATGAAGATTTTACCAAAAATCAGACAACCTCTGAAAAGAGCTACTGAAAAACAGAGTCAAGAAAATACTTCTATTGCTGAGTTAGAGAGCAAGTATATATTCCAAGCAAACTGTGTTCCTTCCAGGATGCTTTACATGAACCCAAGTGGTCCAGGTGATGCTGGTAATATACTGAATTGTTCACTGATGAGCCAGCATCACCCCAGTACTGTATCAGTGTTCTGAATCTTCTTATGTTTACGTACATTTCTGTCATACTCTGTTCACATCATTTCATTAGACTTCTGGGTGGAAAGGCTTTAAAACATGTTATAACTGTACAACAGCATGTCTCCTTAACCCTTCAGAACTCTGGCAAAAAAAAGGAGGGCATATGCAATTAGAGCATGACCAAATACATTTTGCCTGCTTGAACTCTTCTCCTTTTAGCATGGTGTGGAGCTTTCCTTCATCTATTTCTTTAAATGGTGTGAGTGACAGTGTTACATGCTGTTGAAAATCCATCATAGTCTATCCCAAAGGTATGGAGCATCATCTTGGTATGCAGCTAATACAAAAAGGACTTTGCAGTGAAAGGTGCTACAGGAACACAAGTGCCAGTGATCACATGTTACTGAAAGATTCACGGACTCTTTACTACACTTTACTACACTCTTTACTACACACTAAAATACTCCTCGTATTTTATATCTCTGAAAATGAATACATCTCCTCCTTTTTTGCTAAATTTTAGTGTCCATGTCTTGTAAATGATAATGAGAGTTCCAGAAGGAGGGAAAGTCAGGCCCTAGCATGCATGCAATGACCCCAAACTTTAGTAGGGCAAGGGGACTTGGGAACATCATTCCTTTAGTGTGGAATACTGCACACTGAGAAAGACACCACAGAGTACAATATCCAGGTGTGCCAGAGCAGAACCCAGCTGCTGATTACTAGCTCCCCTTGCACAGAAAGGCCAAAAAATGTCACATGGCTCCAACAGTAAGATTTAAATCCTCCAAGAAGAACAAAATAACACAAAAAAGATTGCTAAGGGGGAAAAGCCAATGCTATAACTTTAGTTGAAAAGAGTCATTCTTTGTACTAAAGGATGCTGTGACAATAGCATTAAAAAATAAATCACTGTGACTTTTTTTGTTCACCAGTGGCATTTGTCTGCCATTGTTTTTAATTCAAATTGGGCTGAAAAACAAGACTCATCCATTTTGAATCCCAGATCTCATGTATCAGTAAGGGGAAAGCCACACAGTTATTAACAGCCAAGCAGTAAAGAAAAATGAACTTGATAAAGGTGGTACATTGCAGGCAAAAAGAGATCATTTTGCTGCTTTGGGATTTCAGCAATGCCGTGGAAAAGCTTATATATTAATAAAACATGATTATTGACATTTGCTAAGACTTATTGTTAGGTCTTTCCCTTTTTTCTTGTATGCTTGTACACTTGTACTTATTTATCACAGTCTATAAAAACCAATCATGAAGTGTAAAAATGTTAAAATTACTTTATAAAGGGTTATACATCTATACAGTCTAATTCTGCAAACAGTTTCCCAATATCTCAAAAGCGTTATATAAAAGAAATGACATCCTGTTCTTTAGATTGAGGTCATACTGCCATTTTTGGCATTAGACAACACCATAGAGGCCTTCAGATCTCTCATACTCTATAGCATTCACATTCTTTTTCCTGTTCTACAGACTAGGTTATTCAGCAGATTTTTTTCTCCTTGCTAGGAACCTTTCTACAGTCCAAAAATGCTAATTTTATCACTTGATGTGAGCCCCTTTTGGGCAGACTAGAGAGAAATAATCAAAGAAATCAAGTAGCATGTCCACTCACTTAGGCCCCCTTCTCCTTCAACAGTCCAATGCTTCCCAGTACTTCTTGCTTTCTTTACTTGTTCAGGACTTTAAAGACTTGGGAACCGTTTACAGTCATGCCATATGTTGCTAACTTTTACATGTCACCCTCAAAAAACTACTCATTTATGCCAATAAGCAGTATATTAGGTAGCAGACAATTCCTAATCATTCTTCCTTTTTGTTAGCAGCCACATTATCTGTTCAACAGATGAGGGTCCTTTAGGAGACTTCCCTTCTTTTAAATGAATGTGGCTGAGTGACCTTGTTCTGTTTCTGTGAAATGGTATAGGGCCAAACAAGGGCACATCAGCCTATCTCCTAGCTTGTTTCTTTTATCTGTATCTCTCCAGTAACCCAAAAAACCCCAAAATCTTGCTGTGCTGATGGGAAAACCTGGCTCATGTTGCAGACCTGTTATCATGTAAGAAATTCAGCATTAGAGCAAACTTCTGAGGTACCCTCCATATGTCAGAGTTCTTCTTTGTGTGCTCTTTTAGAAAAGAGACAAGAGCCCCTAACCCACTGAATCTCTTCTGTCTTGGCTTGCTACCAAACTTGCCAAGAGAAGTAATAATCACTTGATCCATTCTAGAGAAGCACAGGAAAATAGGTTCTAAAGAAAAGGGAAGTAGCTACTTGTTCTACAGAAAAGAAAATTAAACCCTGGATTTCACCAGGATGCCAAAAGAGCGCACACTCTGGGACAACATCTACCCTGGAGTCCTCCAACCCCTTGAAGTGTTGTAGGTTTTTATTCTTCCTTTTTTTTTTTTTTTTTTTTGCCCTTTTTCCTCAAGACATGCTCTCAGCTTCCAAAAGAGAGGGACTGCATAATCTCTTAGTAGCTGACAGAAACAAGATCTTCCCACAGGCAATCATTCAACCAGAAAATCATTTACTCTCTGCTTTTCCCCACCTATCATTGTTAGAGAGTTTCAAAACCCTGAATGGCCTGGCAGTCCTTTATACTTTTCCTTACCACACATCTGAAAGACATGTAACTGCTATTAGCTCCGTTTTGCTAATATGGGCTACAAAAAACAGTACAAAGGTGGGTTTAATCAACTAACTGAATGCATCATCCTATTTACAAAGATGTTCATAACCAACAGACAGTAAGAAGCTTAAAAGATATCTATTTTAGAATGAGATAATTCAGGCCCTGGAGGATTCTGTTGCTCTCCATTGACCATAAGGGGAGTCTGACTAGTTGAAATATCCCTATGTGGCAGGTATCTGTGTAAGATGAGAGCGAGTGTGACCAAATGTGCCAAGTTTCACCAAGGTTTGCTTATCAAGAAACAACTCTGCCAGACCAACCAGGCACCACAAAGCACCTCCAAAAAGAATAGCAGGAGTGGTCTGCAGCTGCTTGAGTCAATGCTGGGAGAAAAGGACATACCCCAAGGATTACAAACAAGTCTTCATTTATGCCAGCACTGTACAGACATTGCCATCATTATTTACTCCTATTTCCCAAGCATTAAAGGTAAAACTTGCAAGGAAAACCAGTAGCATAATCCAGATAAAAGTCATACTTAGACATGGTTTTCATGTCTGAAAAAGACAAAAAATAAAAAAAATTCAGGGCTGTGGTTTCTGAACACTAACAAATGCCAATGCATGTACAATACTGGTCAAGGCAAAATAACTAAAACAGACGCAGAGGAATTCTATCAGGGGACAGACAAGCCTATCTGGTAAAAAGAATATTAAAAGAATTTGGCTTGTTCAGACCAGCTAAATAAATGTTGAGAGGAGATACATTTACTGTGCACAAACACCCAGGGGTAGAAATAGCTGAGGAGTGGAAATGACTATTTAACTAAGGACAATACTGGTACAAGAACAGATGGTTATAAACTGCCAAAGAATAAATTTAGACTGGAAATTAGACAAAGGTTTCTAATCAGCAGAGCAATGAAGCTTTTAAAAAGCCTTCACAGGGAACAGGGGCAAAAAGCTGCTCTAATTGTGGGATAAAGCTTCATGTATTTCTGAAAGGTATTATGAAATATGGTTCCCTACCAAAGCACAGTACTGGAGGCAAAGACTCCAGAGGTCCCCTGCAGCCTTCTGCTTCTCTGCATTTCACAGTAAAATCCATTCATAGCAGCACCAGCAAATCTGAAGTACAGTTCTGAAATACCTTGACCTCCCAGAACTACATGAAGAACCATTCTGGCTGGACTCTGCTGAAGGGTAAAACAAGATGGCTTCTAAGGGAGGGACTTCTGGAGCAGCCAAATCTGTGAAGAAAGTCTGAGCTGAATTTCTACATTATCTTATTATGAAAGCCACAGACGGGGCAAGTGCAGACAGAACATGTTATCTCCTTTAAAACTCATAAAACAAAATTCTTGAAAATTTCCAGGGGCTCCTGGGTACAGAAAAACTTCTCAACACATTGCTCCATGCCAGACAATCCTCCTGATGACCATCAGTCATTGAAAGATGCAGTTTTGTCATCTGACCATACAATATCTTTATCAAAAGACCAATTATTTTTCTCCCTCTTTATTAAGGTTTTCCATAAAATACAAGGATGGAGCTCAACATTACCATTACACGTTCTGTCTTTGTTTTCTATGAATAGGATACAGTCAAGTCTTTGGCAGACCCATACACGATGGTAAATATTTGATCTTTTCAACATGTGCATGTGCCTGAAGTGTTACAGCACAGGAGGAAAGTAATTTTCATGGACTGAGAAGTACTGCAGGATTATTTGGTTTGATCTGTTCGCTTCATTCCTTAGTTGAGCTCCAAAATTTATACAAATAACCCTAAACTGACTGTTACATGCGTGATACATGCAGAGACCACGTCCATTACCACTATACACCTCCTTCCACACACTAAGACCATGCTCACTGTGACTGAATCCTCTGATGATGGGAGGTTTTCAACTCCACGCCTGATTAAATGCTGCCTTCCAGAATTCTTGGATAACAGGAATTAAATTTTCATGCCCTTAATCTAGTTGACACTTTTTCATAAGCTCTTCCTCCCCTCCTTCTCCTGTGCTATAAATGACCAGTTACCTAATCTGAGGTAATGCAGGCTTTGGTCGAGGCTAATGAAGATGCGGTGGGTGAGATCCTGCTTGCAGCACAGTCCCATTAGGAAAGGTTAATCACCTCCTAGCTTACAATCCCACGTTTTAGCTCCAAACAGTGAGGAGGCAGAGAAAGAGGCATCCATCACATTAACCAAATAGTACAGCAAATGCCTGGCACTTGATCAGCAGTAAGGTGCTCTCCTGATAGGAAGAGGAAGACTGCAAAATAAAGACCAACAGTGACTCTCCAAGGTTCCTCAGGGACAGAGATCCCCACATAAGAAGTAGGGAAGGGAAACACCCCCAACTAACGCTTGAGATTTCTGCTTCAGAAGAGAGGTCTGCATCTTCCTTCCCTGAGAAGGAAGTGCATCACACCATGTGCAATGTTACCCTTTCAAGGAATAAAAAATATTGTCTCAATGAAATGAGCCTAAGCAGAGAGGAATACTCCCAACCTATGAAGAATGAAACAAACCTTCAGCTACCTACTTTTATTTCACAATTCCAAAGCCTCAGGAAGAGCCTAGGCAATGGTGCAGTGCTATCTTCTCTCTACATTCAGACTACCCATTGCTATTCAATGTTCACCAACAAAAATCATTTATCTCCAGTGAAGTTAGAATGCACGGACAACATAGAGCCAAAGGGTTTATTTGTTGCATCAACAAGGCCTAACCCTGCGTGGCTACACCTGCTTCTAGAGATATCTAGAACTAACCTTCATGACAGCAAGTCATTACATTACTAGGTCCTTACTCAAAGAATAATTTCTTTTGTGAACTGAGGCAAAGGGATTGTTGGTAGGAGAAGAGGAGACATTCCTAAAACTTTTGCCTTCTGACTGACTACACAATAATGTTGTGTAATTACAAGAAAAAACAGATAATTTTTTTTTGTTTGGGTCTTTTTGTTTTGATTGGTTGGGTTTTTTTTAACTCTGTTTTTTCTAGAACTGTCTTCATTCATTACCACTCTCCATGACCATTAAATTTCCTTCACTTAAACAGTGAAAATCCTTCTTCCTTACCCAGAGATGTTCCCAGAAAAATCAGAAATACTTCAGTTGTGAGACAGAGGTATTGCCTCTTTACTTTTTTTTTTTTTAAATATATATAGATTCATGTCTCCAGGTCACCTTCCTTGCTGGGCCTTTTAAGGTCCTTTATTGTCCTTTCCCAGATGATAGAAATGTTCTCCCTTTCATCATGTGAGATATCTTACAAACCCTATTCATGCAATCAAGAATAGATCCCATGGTGTCAAAAAAAAAAGCTGAAATAGGATCCCCTGAAACTGGTAACATGTATGGCAGCAGATCAAAAACATTTTTTTTCAGCTGTGTTTAATCATGATCAAATTTAGGTTCTTCATAGTTCTGGAGCAAGCTGACATCAGTGAGTGCTCCATTTAGTTTGCAAAGTAGGAGGAAGTTTCCATTCAAACTTAACCTTACTTAAACAATTTCCACTATATTTACCAGGCTTCTCTCTACTCCTGATCAGTAAATATTCAAGAGAAACTTTTTATATTAATTTCTTCTGAAGCAGAAAGGCAGACAATAGTAGTAAAAGAATCCTCTACTTGGAATCTGAACAGTGAAGAAAAGATTCAGATGGTGATCCTCCACAGCTGCCTACTGAAGAAAATGCCTACTTGAACTGCCACCAGCTCTAATAGCTTAGGGACAAATTCTGCAAAAATGCGAAAGGAGACCCATACAGACAGCTAAAGTAGCAGGCAGAGATATACAATTTGATCTGAGTGATCTCTTTGCAAATCTGCAGAGTGTATGTAAGACCAACATTAGGCACAGGAGAATAAGAAACCTAATTCAGGAGTATGAAATTGCTTTTTGAAAGGGTTTTGAAAAAAGTTTAGAAATTAGCCTTTCAGAAGCTCCTGTCCCAAAATTGCTTTCAAATTCTTTTCTAAATACTTTTCCCCACTCAAACTAGAATAAATTTTATTTTTTCTTCTTTTTTCTCAAGGCTTATTAATGTGTGTCTTTAGATGAACTAGCCAACACTGAGCATTGCTTGTTTTAAGAACCAGTGATAAACTTGCATTTTATGCCCATCTAACTTCAAATACGTGTTTTCAGGTTCTCAAGCTATGTCTACACAGCTATACTTATCAGGCAATGTGCAGAGACTCAAAAGGACCTACTATTATACCTATTTATGCTACAAACCAGTGTAGTTCAGTGAACAGAAGAATAGATACAGCAAAGACACTAATTCATGGATTGCAGCAGTCCAGGAGAAGGCCTCCACAACACCCTGTGAGTACTAACAAGGATAAAGAATTTTGTCCCTCAAATTGCAGGGAAATATCTTCCACATGGAAAAGATGCAGTTAAATGAAGACCAGTATTAACATCACACTAGTAGACAAAACCTAGGTGTCCTCAGAGAGTTCCAGCAGAACTCTGCCATAGGTGATTTCCTGGATCAAGAGAGAAGATAGATTCACTGCCCAGGCCAGAAGGTTCCAGGCGTACGAGGCCTTGCTGCACCCCACTTCTTCAGGCAGACAGTAATTTGCCCTAAGAAGGTTTTTCCTTTTCTTTGGCATGTGAAACAGAAGGTAATTCTCAGGTGCATTCAGAGTTATTCAGAAGCGTCTTTGGATATTACTGCAGCTGGTCACTGTGCTTGCTAGTTTGTATTGTAGTGGTGAGGAACTGAAATAATAAGATTTCTGGTACCAAGGACTTTCCTATTACAATAAGGAAAATTAGGAAGAGATACTTCTGTTACCAGGTTTACAAGTTTTACAGGTTTCTGAGGACATCTGATCTCAACCTTTGTTTGCTGAGAGAACTAGCACTACCAAAAACATCCAGTCAAAAGCTGTAATGGGCAAATGCTAAAGACCATGAACAGCGGCTCAGTCAAAATTTCCTGTTGGATTTCCAATTTTAAACATTACAGTTTTCAGTATTTATTCAATAGCATTCACTTACCTGGACAACATAAAAAAACTTGTTCAGCTTTTGACCTCTCTTCTCCAACCACAGGCATTAATTAGAGCCAAAAGAAGGAGAATTTTTCTGATGTTGAAGCTTTTCTTTAAAAACTTTTCAAGATCTTCCAGTTCTCCAAAACATCCCACAAAGTAAGCTATGTACTTGTCATCAAAGCAGAATGGCTGTTATTTTCTCAGAGCCTCAGCTATATTTGAACCAGAGGAAGACACTCAACTAATCCCAAACTAGCTCATCCTCCCTGCCACCTTCCAACTGCCTTTTGAAGAGGAAGCTCCCTTTGACATGAAATAGTCTCACTACCCTCTGTAGTTAGCAGTTCCCAGATTGAAAAGACATAAGACATCAGTAACAAATGTCAAAGAAAACTTGGAGTCATTAAAAAAAAAACCAAAACAACCAAGAAATAAACGAAAATCCTCAAGCAAACAAGGAGCAAGGGAAAATTTGCTCCATGCTAACTGGTTTAAAACTTCTGCCTCTGGAGAATTCAACCCCTTCTGCTCTGATGTGTCCTCCTGCTGTTTTACTGCAAGCTCTGTTGACTCACAGCTGCTGCTCTGCTCAAGTCCTGGGCTGCCTTCAGAAAGAAACACATGGAAAAGATGGAGAACCATTTTCCCCACTCAAACAGCAAATCCCAAGTCAGGGAGAAAACACCAACACAGGAGTCAGAAGTCTGCTTTATAACAGAAATGACAAGGTGAGCCAGGGCAAAAGCTGTACTTCTCAAACTAATGACAGTAGCATCAGCTATTTCCCACACAGAACAGGCCCTGCTTTGAGCTAGTCTCCCTCTCCCCTACCCCTGCATCTCAACCAAAATGCTCTCAAGTTACTGGTCCATTGTGTCCCAGTCTGGTCTCCAATGCTCAGTGTAATCTATGTGTAGTAAACATGAATCACTTAACTGGAACAGCAAGAAGAGTTCAGTTTTTGCTAACGTGCATTCTTTCGTGGAGGGTAAAGCAAGCATCACATTGCATGCAGAAAACACCCTCGGCGTTATTCATAAAATCTTGATTATACTTTTCAATCCCCTAAGACTTCAAGCCATAATTATTACATCAAGATAAGACAACCCCAGAGAAGGATCTGGGGAGGACTTAGAGAGAAAAACCTATCAGTGCAGCCTAATTTTTATTGTTTGGTAAATGTTCATGGTAGCAGAGACAGGACACTGATGGAGAAGTGATGAGAACCACCATTTCTGAAGTTAAAAATCCCTCTGATGTATATCTGATGATACCGAGAAGCATTTCTGAAGTTGTACCTGGGAATTAAAATTTGAGTGAGAAATCAGAGATGAGCTTTGAGCATTGGAATATTTACTAGCAACTTCAAAAACTTGCTAGAGGTATCCAGATAAGAAGCTTCTCTTGCCCTGAAGAACATGCATGACATGGAATTTCCATGCCTCAGCTCTTGGGGATTAATGGCTGTTGGCAAAAACTGCTGCTTATATCCAAAATACATCCTGAGCTAAGGGAGTAAGAAACAATCCTTATGCAATGATGTCATCAATGCAGTTACGTCCTAAAATTCCCAAGCTGAGAGAAAAGTAACAACTGTGAAAATTATAAGATGTGCATCAGGACTCCTGCTGAAATGCATTTGGGTATTTGAAATGGAAAACTGTTACTGACTTGCCCCAGAGTTGCAGTTGTTCCACATTAATCAGGACTAGTTATAAGGAGTTAAAAAGTGGGGAGGGTCTCAGCCTCATTTAGGCACGTAAAGATTTTGTATCTCTTCTCTACTAATCACCTCCACATCACTTATGGGGATTTGAGACTAGATATTATAAATCAGGAATCTGCTCTCAGTCAGCATAAAAACAGGAAAGTGCAAGTTCAAGCTTTGGAAAACTGCTAAGAGCAAAAGGGGGAGGACAAGTGAGGTCGGACTGTTCTTTATGGAATCACGACGAAATGAGAGGCAGAGCTGTGAAGACACTGAACTCACATCTACAACACACAAAGATATGAGTGATAATCAGAAAGCTAAAATGGCAGACTCCAGGGACACACAATGGACGGTGAAGCCTTTCACCCCAGATACCTGTTCCTGTAAAGAAAGAACCTGTTCTACAGAACAAAGGGACGTTCTCTATCCATGACTAAAAAAAAAAAAGCTAGTAAGTTGCTTCTGTTACTTTCCACATTGACACAAAACTCACTTTGGCAACCCAAGAAAGGCTAATGCCTGGGCAAGTTTGTGAAAAGTGACTTTTCTGTTTCCCCCAGAAGTTTCTTTCCACCTTGTGGCACGAGATCAGTGGACTTCAGCCATTTCAAAGACAAGCTTCCAAAATTTCCTCCTTGCAAAGACAGTACCCTTAGTAGTTATCTACTCCAAATCTAACTGAAAGCAGGAGAAATAAAACACACAGTAACTCCCAAAACCACATAAATAGGAAAGCATATGGTAGGAGAATGAGAAGAGCAGAACTGCTAGTTATTTTAAGTGACAAGATCACATAATTTAAGTTTTGCACAAGACCTAAATAAATAAGTAAATGTGGAACTAGGCAGACCCCTGCAACAAGCAGACATCTTCCTGACTCAGCAAGCTATCCACAAGGAATGACCACAGACAAGAACACACAGTCTCAGTTCTTCTGTTGCTATTTAGTATGGCTGCTCTGAAACTATGGCATCTGGAAGCAGCCTCCAGAAGGTTTCCTAAGCCCTCAAGTCATGGCAAAGCTGCAGGACTCAATAAATATCAAGGAAGACATAATCTGTAGAGGACTATACAAAGCCTTAGGTGATTTTGGAAAACCTCTTTTTGAGATTAATTTAGAGAGGAGAAAAAGACAGCTGGAAGATAGAGATTATTTCTAACTTCATTTCAAGTTTTCATAATCCAAATATCCACCAACGACCTGGGAAAATTCAAGCAAAGGATGCTGGGGACTGTGGGTACACAGCACCATCTCGTGGAGTGAATGGAAGTAGAAAAAACAAGGAATAAGGATTCCAGCACTTGAGACGTCTGCAGCTCGGCTTTTTGACAGCCTGCTCTTCTAGAAGGTTAACAAATCTCTCTATCGAATTTGTGCTTTATAAAAAAAAGTTCACTGCAGATCTATAAAGAACAAATGAACAACAAGCAACTCCCTATTTTTATCTCTCAAACTCATCACCATTAACATAAACACTGCAGGCCTCTTCATAAATAGAGTGTGGGCAGACAACCATCTGTACTGAATTTTATTTGCCAGCAGGCCTAGCACAGCTGTGAGCACCCTTTTCTTGCAAGTCTGAATCTTGTGTACTTAAGGTGGGCAAAGAATACAAGTCTACAAATACTAAACTTGCCAGGACTAACAACCTATACTTCTCTCTATTTAGTACTGGAAAAGAAAAAAAGCCATTTTCCATTTAGAAAAAGAAGGAAACTCAGAAAAGCAGCTATTCCACCCTTTCCAGTATTTGCTCCCAAATATGGAGGTATACTTACAGAGTGTCTGAGAAGGAACAGCTTAAGTTACCCAGCTGGTTCACATCTTACTGGTAATAAATAAGGATTTCCAGGCACTACTGAAAGCATGAAGACCTGATTAGTTTCTACTTCATGACAGGTAGAAATTCATCTGCGCAATGGAAAGCATTTAAATGTCCTGACTTCTAAAGGAGGTAGGCAAATACAGGGGTCTCTTTGTAGGAGGGATGTAGCTGATCTTAATTTCAGCCCCATCTCAATTATTGTGTTATACCCAGCTCCACTTCAGCAAATACTTCAATATTAATTCTTAGTTCATCCTGGTCTCCAGGATGAAAGTTGTTTAAAAACAAAAAACACTATGATATATTGTCTATACATTTTGAATGGCTCCCATAATGATTTTAGTACAGGTCTCTCAAGTGTGATATTTGGGCTAAGTATGTTCTCTGGTATGCCTAAATTAAGTTTAAATGACTTGAACTATCAATATCCCATGCATATGAACCAACAGTAGCAATTCCAGAGCCAAGTGGGGATCCCTGTGAGGATGCTTCCCTTAAGATAAAGCACAAATTTATGTTTCAAGTGTCCATCAGAAGCATCTCTATTTCAGCAGGATAAGGTAAGGGATTTAAGCCTCTAACCTCTTCCAAATGGGACAAATGCCACTGGTAACAAGTGCAAAAAATGGAAAGAAAAAAAAAAAAAGAGAACAGGCTGGTGGTTTGGGTTTTGGGGTTGTTTGTTTTGGTTGTTTGGGTTTTGGCTTTTTTTCTGACAGTACGAACACGCTACTCCTGTGATTTGTGTTTAACAATGTGAAGCATAGATAATTCTGTCTGATGCCAGTCCCCAGCATTCAAGTAACTAGAACAGGATAAATTCTCAGGATATTCTCCATCCTGCAGCACTACATGCTTCAGCATTATGTGGCATATAGGATTAACATGGTGCCCTGCCTAGCTCAATATACTATGCAAGTGTGCACAACCCAGCAATAGTTCAGACAGGTATTTCAGATATCTATGCATGGCAACTCGTCTACCAAATACATATTCTGCACAGCTGACAGTACAGGTACCAGACATCAAAATCATGCCCTGTTGGGTAACTTTACGTGTTTCTGTCAAATATTATGCCCATCAACCTAAATATAGATGCTGGTGTCTCTGTCTCTCACACATATGTACAGTCACTCAAACAGATTTTCTCTTGTCCCATATGACACAGCAGGAGTGACTACAACTATTTGCTGGCAGTCAGATTCACAGTCACTGCTTCTGAGAACTTCAGCTCATTCACACAGAGCAAAGGCTTGAAAGCCAGATCTGCTCAGTTCATTCTGCACTGGTAACACAAGCAATCCAGTGTTACAACAGCAAAGCAGGAAAATGAGTCTTTGCTTCTGTAACATACAGTTGGCTTGGATCCATAATTTAAACCCTGGTGCACAGGCACTTGTGACAACAGTCTGCATATCCAAGTGAAAGACACCTGATGGCTGAAGTCTTCAGTAATAAAAAGAAATACCAGTATTAGCCCTCTCTTCAGCATTTTGTGGTGTTGAATTATGAGTCTATCTGTGACAGATGAACTGTTAAAGACACAGATGTTTCTAAGGGACCTACAAATTGTATGATGGATGGCTTGTGATATTGCTATCTATCTTCATCATTTGCCTGAGATCAGAGGGCAGAAATGTAACAGACAGAAGGTCATTTAGTACAATCTGAAAAAGAGAGGGGAAAAAAAAAAAAAGAAAAGAAATATGACAGATGGTTATGGGAAGCCAGCAAACCTGACACCAGTTTTGCTGTGGTCAAGCACTGCAAATAGGTTTCAGATGAGAGACAAGAAGAATAGAGCACCAACAACACTTCCTTCAAAATAAACATTAGAGTCTCTCTGGAAGAAAAATATGCTTATATTTGGCAGTTGCATTATTAAAGTCAGAGTCTAGTGAAGACACTCTGGTCTAGAGGTCTGTTATGTTCTCCGAGACAGTTACTCAATAGACATGAGCACAACTACTCTTGCATTAAGGCTAGAGACACTTGAATAAAAGCTACAAAGATCAAACTCTGCTTTCTTAGGGATGGAGTCATTTTCTACTCTCTTTCCCCATCCTGCTCCAGACCACACTCTCAAGCACTGTGCTGGCAATATCCTGAAAGGCATATCCTAGACCAGGGAGGCCATCACAAGGCCATGCTGCTTATTTCCAACACAGAGGTCTGTGAAGAGCCTCAGGAAGTCATGGCACAGTAGCTTATTAAATAATAAACCTAGGCAGAGGAGGATGAACTAACTTAGGTCAACGCTTTTAAACTAAGGTTAGTTGTCTTCTCAGGTTTGTAAGTGTTTTCTGCTAACTTTCACAATAAGTTCATCCTTTTGATACAGTCAATGAATCCTGAGTTTTGTTTTGGAAATGAGTAAATCAACCACATCCTGGTTTTTTATTCCTTCCTCTTTTTTTCTGTTCAAAGCTATTCTAAGACTTTCACTGAAATATGCAAAATTTTGCTTGCCATAAGTGTGCAGTTTTCACTGATTAAACTACCACCCATGAAAGATTTTCACCAACCCTGTATACATCCAAGACTTTGAAATGAACTAACATTCACAGCTTTGGAAGCGTTTTCATCTGCAGACAGCTGTTAGCTAACTGTGGTTTCAGTTAACACTTACATCCCAATAGAAGTCAAGTTATGTAATTGTTCTTGGAGGTTTTTACTGAAAAGCCTAATTCCTCCCACAATCAGAGAAGTTATTTTGTGTCCCAAAATCTCTAAGGACAGTAAAAGGCAACTGAAGTCCCAGACTCCACTCCCAGCATTTGCCAAGGCCTCAGATATCAGTACACAATGAAACACCTCTAGAAAGATAAATGAAATCCACCAAAATGTGCTCCCCTGTGCAAAACTTGTTTCACAGGTACCCAAGCAGCCAGTTTCAATCTGCCCCTCAGGGATCATTATTAAGATAACTGTAATTAAGGTTTTTCATCTAATCCCCAATGTTCTACAGCTGAGATTATTATACCAGCTCCTGGGTAACAAGATTGCAACATAATAAAGCTATGTCCCTATATGCAGCTAAACTCCACTGGAGATCAATAGTAGCCTTCTGTCAATGACAGGAAATAATTAGTACATTAGGCAGCTTGGATAGTGAACAAAGAATCTCCTTCAGGACCTCTGACTCCTCCTGCCTTTGTTTTTCTGTTAACAATTTCCATTGCAAAAAAACCAAATAAGCGTAAAAGATCTGTCTCTTGAGCCCTACTGACCCCAGCTTCCTCTCCTAAGTAGCCCCAGATTCGCAGGCTCAAAAACCAAGAAGAAAAAAGTTTAAAAATTCTAGTGCTGCCTGAATCTCTCTGCATGTTGACATTCTCTCAGCTACCCGCAGATGTAAATATTTTGTGACATAGATTTGTCCACCTAATGACTTTAATCTTAAAGGTAGCTTTTAGTCTAAGGCATAAAAACAATATATATAAATCTTAAAACAATTAGGCACATTTGATATGTGGACTGTGATAATCCTATACCAGATTTGATCTGCAAATATTGGCATAATCAAAAGTTACCTCATTGAATTAAAATAATTACTTTGTATTTTAAAATGTTACTGCAAACAAAGTCTAGTCTGGAAAATAGAAAATATTGACTTCAATCCTCATCTATTTGTTCTCACCTAATAAAATAGGTTCCTCTTTGCAAACTATTCTCTGCGTAGACACCCTGGGAAATAAACAATAATCACACCTTGAGGACTCAATAGGAATAAGGAGGCAATATAGTGTGTGCTATGGCAAACAGCTCCATGCTGTTTGGGAAAGCACCAAGTGAACCCTATCCCATCTCATTAACACCATTACACCCCACTTATCACACATCAGATTTAGATCAACAGTTTAAAAGCACACATATATAACTCAGCTGAGTGCTGCAAAGACGGGAGAGCACACAAAACCCAGGTGGGACAAAAAACAGATTAAGGATTATTGCAAGTCAGAGCTTCCAGGACAGTAAGCCCAACATGGAAATCATATTTTCATAATCCACAGTGCCAGACTCATAGGGGATTGGAGGGAATGATCAAAGCCAGCTGTGTGTTCACCTGGACTAGTGACTGGGTATCCTGTTGCAGATCAATAGCAACAGCTAAAAGACCAAACACATTTTGCAAGGGTTTTTCTTTTCCCTTGTCTGCAAAAGAACAGGTACTATCTGCATACCATATGGCACTCAAAATACCTCATGCTGATGAAACCATTGTAGGTGTGAGATTACCAAAAGTATCTGGACAATACAATTGAGGATAGAAGTTTCACAGCATTGTGTGAAAAAAAATCCACTTAAAATAAAAGTCCTCAAGCTCAGGGTGATTTTTGCCTATAAAATCTAATTCTACATACATTTTTCACCATCTTCCAAATTCAGTTCTGTACCATCTTCTGTGAAGAAGCTACTATAAGAAGAAAAGAATCTTTAAAGAGTAAAATTGATGGTTGAAGACTGTTTTGGTATTTTTCTGAGTTTTTACATTTACTGCTTCTTAAAACAAATAAGAACATGGGCAGGATATTACAAAGAAAAATCTAAATTTAAAATTAATCAAATCCTTGTTGCACTTGACAATTTAGAACACTTTATTATCTTACATTTAGTCAGAAGATGTGCTTACAGATCATCATCAACAAATGGAGCTTGGGGTGACAGAACAAACAGAGACTCCTATTTTGCTGTACAACATTTCTGTTACTGCTGCCAACTTACATCAGTGTCTTATCAGTGATTATACCCTGTGTGTGCCATTACTGAAGGAACAGTTTCTGAGGCCAAATCTTTCATGGGGCAAAATACGTAGGACACAGTAACACTCAGCTGCTTTTAAGATGAAAAGTGGTAATTATTGCCATGACTACCAAAGAGTATCAAGTTAAAGAAAAATACTTTCAAAGAGAGCAGAGGTCACAAGGAACAAAATTATGGCAAGAGCCTTCTGTGACATGCTTATGAAAATGGCATAGCTGGTGAGCAGCATCAGGAAGAGAATTAACTGCTTGAACTGCTCACAGGTTGCTAACAGAGGCTGTAATCACTCCCACCTGTAAGAAGTCTCTCTCCTTCCATGCTATAGAAGTCTGCAGCACGGCTGGACCATAGCTTATGTGCTGACAGCAGCCAGGTGTGCACAGATATCAGTGACTGATTACAGCTCTCATTCTAAATGCTCCTTCTGCCAAGCTGTTGAAGCAATCGTAATTAAATTATTCACCAGAGACCTAGCTGCATTTTGGGGATCACAAAAGGATAAAGTTGGCTAGCTTTCACAATTAAAAAGGAAATGCTTTCATGTCAGGGCACCTTGAGAAGCTGAAAGGTGCAGAAGAAGCAATTTCAAAAAGCACCTGTCACTCAAATTCCCTCTTTCTCCCCCAAAACAGGGACAGACAAATCTCTCCCTCTAATGTTGACAGCACTACCCATTCCAGATGACTCCCAAAGGGAACATGGGGCAAACAAGCTCTTGATCTGCAGTCTGATCTGATGTTTTACAGCTGTTACTCAAGGGAGGGGAAATGCCTTTCAGTACACTGAAAAGATTGAGCATTCTTAAAGCACTGAAGAGCTAAGGCAATTATGTAGTGGGCTATTACCAAGCATCAGAAAAGTGCATGGTGCTTTAATGAGAAGTAGCACCAGATCCTTGCCCTAAAGATGTTACATTACTTGGCACTGCAGGGCAAATGAAACTAAACAGTGCCAAGAAGGATGAAAGCAGGGTTCATAACCCAAATCACAGTGGTACAATTTACACATCATGTACTAAAGTACACAGTTGCATTTCTACAGTTGCATTTCTCTTCTTTTTTGTCCCAGTTCTCAGAGGATAAGGTCATTCACTGTCATAAGACACCAAAGGCTTAGGTTAGGAACTGAAAATGAGCCATCAGCCAGAAAACACTAGTTACGTGAAAGACCACTAAGTAAGCAAGAACAAAGCATGAGGGGAGAACTAAGAAGTAGGCAGAGTGCCTGACCTGTTGTAATGAAGTATGATTCACTCAAGATAAATCAGAGGTGACTCTTGCTTCATGTAGGATGGATGTCTCTGTAGTATCACAGGCAAATCCCCAAGCATGGTGGTATTTAAACAGCTGACTGGTTTAGCCATGCATGACTAATGAAGTCTATGCAGATTTATTTTCTACACACTAGCAACCTCTTGCTCTCTGACTCAGTAAGTGAGTAAGCTGGGCACATTAGAAACGAATGGGTGATAATTAAACATGAACAATGAAGAGGGTTTCTGTAAGTAAATCAAGCTGAGTATGTTGGCATTGACATTAAAAGAGGTCATGAATTCTGGACAAAAATTGGCCCAGATGGTGAAAAACACAAAATACTAAGAGAGAGGGAATAGGGCTCATCTCCTGACTGGTGGTCTGAATCCTGCACTGGAGAGCATGAGCTGTAACTGCTCAGTGACAGAGATAAAGTAAGTTTGGGGTGCAAATGGCTCACAAACACATCAGAATAAAGCCATCACCATAAAGGAAGGGTTACTTATTTAGTCATTTGCCCTGCTAGTAGTCTCTTCCAATGGCTATTCTGCCATGCTATTTAAGCAGGTGTGAGGGAAACCAGTTCTGCCACTGCAACTTAGTTTACAGACTATGCTCCAGAAGCAACAATGCACTTTGGTTCTCATTCACCTACTTTGTAGGGTGCAAAAAGGCAGGGCATTAATGCAGAGAGATGGGCCTGCTCTGACAACCTCTGACAACCTATCTCACATACATGGGGCTAAGGCCAGCTTCAGTCTTCCTTAATCCATCAAAAATATTCTGTGTTTTACTCTAAAGTATTGGTCTTAGACATTTTTTGCTAATTTTGATACCCTTCCTTTTATGTCAAATGAAAAAAGATTTTGGCTAGTAAGCCTCACTCACTTCAATTACATAACTGGAGTTATCAAAAGCTCTTCTTGTGATGGTGCTAAATTAATGAACAAAGGAACAAAGTCACCATAACTCCCTTTCCCTCTAATCCTTCCCTCCTCCAAGTGTGTTTCACATAAAGACAGTAAAAGCATGTAGGTTATGCACCACATGAAAAGGGATTGGGAAAAAAAATATAACTTATTACACAAAAAAAGCCCCAGCAGCCCTGTATATTACTTCTCTCCTGGACAAAAAACAAGCATCACTTTGCCAAGCAATCTCATTGGGAGGTTAGAGGATTACTTATCAACAGGATCCTTGTAAAGCATGGAGACTGGAAGCATATGAAGATACAAACACAAGAGGACAAAAAGCTTGGGCTGCCTTTTCTCTTTACCAATCAGATGGAAAAGTTGTTTTTAAACCAGGTGGCTGTTACAACCCGAAGTTTATAAAGAAATTAATAAATAACCCCTCTAAAAAGCCAATCAATAGTTGGCAGATGGATTTAACTGTTTCAACAACATAAAACCTATTTGAAAAGGTGCTTTATACTCTGCTTGCACTAGTCATTGCTACAAATCATTGATCTTTTACAGACAAACACCTCCATTAATACATACTTGTGTTAGCCTGGCAATTGCTCTTGGAAAGTCTGACCCTCAGTGTTGCTCATCTGCATGAGGCACTGAGTAAAAAACAGCATTTTCTATGATCTAGTTTGACATGGATATACCATTCCCATTAGCTAGATTGGCAATGCCTCTTTTTATGCATTCTCTCTGTGCAGAAAATGTTATTGTTTGACCAGATAAACAAGAACGTGAATTAATTAAAGAATCTGTAAAGCTGTTCATAGACAACAGTTTAAATATAGGTCCCGTCTCAGGTAGGTTGGAATGTTTCACTCCCATGTTTTCATCTCATATCATGGTTAAGAGTAACAGGATGGAGTTCACCCCACATGCAAGACACTTCACTAACATCATGGGTTAACTTTAACTCTGCTACCTTACATGCTTAAGGTTGCACTTTTGAACAGTCTAAGCAACAGCTTGGCATGCCAGGGTTCTTAATATTTCTAATATCAACTGCAGTACAATAACACTGACTTCCTACATCGTAGAGCAATATGTAAATTCTAAAAATAAGTTGAAAGCCCACATTTATCGAATGTGATGCTGAAATGATTAAAACATCTATAAAGATTGAAGAGTGTGAAGTAACTTCAAAAAATTAAGAATAGATTTTAAATGGCATGGAGAATAAACCAGTATATTGCAAATAGTACCATTGCCTCTACTTCTACCTTTCTTTTCAGTTGTTAGTACTGGCCAGTGTGAAGGCCAAACCTTTAAATACACTTTCATGCAATGGACCTTCTCAAATGAATTTGAGGACAGGGGGTGTCTGCGGGTTATTCCTGTGTTTGTTTTTAATGTCAATACAGTCATACAACTCAGAATGAAGCATAGTAAAACTGAATTTATGCCCCCATAGCTCCCATTAATTTCTTATTCTGAAGAATCTTGATTCCTACAGTGTAAAAAACATCTAAAACAGATCTACAGAAAAATAGCTAAAATTAAAGGCTGTATCATCATTTCCACTAGGAATTTAAATCCCTGTCTTGCTAAGCAATACTGGTGAATGGATAAACATGTTGCCACCTCTGAAGGGTGACGAGGAAGCACAGGTGTTTCCAAGCCAATTGCATCTGAATTAGGAAGCTTAATGGCCCAGTCCTGGGACAAAAATTAAAAAGGAAAAACAAATTGGCACACCAAGCTTTACTCAGCATTGATAAGACTGAATATCTTTGCAAAGTTTGCTCTAGCAAATAATTTTTAAAAACCCAAACACAAACCACACCTACCAATAGTTAATTTGGGATAATCTAGGAGATCATCAAGAATAACTGAAGAGAACACCATACTTCCCATTTATCTGTCTCAGAGGCACTGATCTATTCTTCATCAAACACATGAAAATGCAAATTTCCAGTGTGGACATTTGACTTGATTAACAGAAATAGAAAGGCAAAATATATACAGCAAGTTAGCCTTTTGCTATCATTTCCATTGTTTAAAACTCCACCTGTTCTATTTACTTCAATACTCCATATTTATACCAGTGGGAGACCACAGATTGCTCGTAAGGTAGAAATAGCCATAATGTAAATTAATAGAATGGACTGTTGTGGCCAAAAAAACTTTCTATCAAAGAACCTGATGCATTTCTAAATAAAAGGCCTCAGGTTACACAGATGTTATCTCCCCCTGCCATTACTTGCACTAAAATTTAACTTCAATTGATAGATGCCTGTACTTCGATTAGCAATATCTAAAAGGTAGGAACAGGACTTAAGCCTTCTCAACTACACCACCCACAATGTATCCTAACTGTACCAGGAAGCCAGGAGTAGAACTCTATTTCCAATGATACATGACAAAGCCAAAATCAATCAATCAAACAAAACCCACAAAAAAAGTCATACGCACTTTTTGAAGGTCCAGGATGAAGTCTTGTCATGTTCCAGAAGAAGTCCACACAACTTACCTTTCCAGATCATTTTGAAACCCACATCCTTCTGCGAGCATTTGTAAATTACCAGCCAGGCCTGATAACTGGAGGCTGGTTGCTACGCTGCCCACAACACCCCCATTCATTTCAAACTCCCCTCTCTGCAGTGTTTCCAGCTGCCAGCTCTAAAAAAGCAGCAAGAAATCCCCAATTACAGACATAGGAACCTGGCTCTTCCTGATGCTTCAGGGCCTGTTCTAAGCCATTAGCAAGAGCTTAACAAGGGCACTGCAATGTTCTGTAGTTGTGAAGCCAAACACATTAGAAACAAATCCCACAGTATCAGTAACATAAGATATTTCCTGGATATGTATTTAAATGCAGCCCAACAGAATTCAAAGTAGCATTTCTTTCACACGTTTGTGTTCTACGCTTAGCAAGTCTAAACTGATTGACTGAACACATAGTCTGAGAGTGGGAAAGTGGGTCTCCAATTGATAAAAGCAAACCAAAACAAAAATGCAGAAACTTGGCACCAGATCTTGTGACTCCAATATGGTTTCTTCTGGACCCAAAGGAAACATTCTGAATTCCAAAGCAACCCAAAACCAGACATAGCTTTACAGTCTTTAAATCTGTGTCAGTAGTACCTTTTTTATACAGCCCCTGTCAAAGTATGAATGCTGATAGGCCTTTCCAATATCTGTTTGAGAGAAATATGCTGGAAGAAATGGGAGACCAACACAAACACTACATATTATGAATGACTCAGAAAAACAGGCTTTTTGGCCTTCAGCAGAAGTGGATTGTCACCATGTGCTAAACAGCTTGTCATATGTGCCAATCAATTCAGTCATGTCTCATACTTTTAGGGGATGGGTTGCAGATAAGACAGCACTGTGGTACCAATATTGCATGGACCTTGCTGGTACCATTAATTAAGTCTACCGCAAATACCTTAATGAAAAGCAGCTTTTTCTGGGTTTAAAATTAATACACATGGTGAACCAAATTATTGAAGCCTACTGTTATGCTTTCTACAGCACTCATGATGTATTCCTTTGCTCCCTGCCTTGGAGCAGTGAGGGAGAAGGGGACTATCACCTCAAATAAGAGAAGCAGGCACACAGTAGAGCTGAAGTGATCTGTTCCCTCCAGGCAGGAACAAAGGCCAAATCATGATGAGCAGAGGGAATGTCAAAAAGCTGATTATCTGCCCCCTAAAGGCAGGCTTAAGGGGTTTGTTCAATTATTTTATCAGAGATCCCAGTAGTAATTGGCCAAGAACATCCAATGTTTTGAGATGAAGCAAATCAATACAGCAAGAAGCACAACAGTGCTGCTGTGTATTTAACTGATCACTGGTTTTAACTGAACATTCTTGCAAACAGTACCCAGCATACAGCATACAGCTAGTATTTCAGTAGAAGACTATCTAGAACACTACTCATTTTACATGCATTACATGTCTTTTTCACCAAGGTTTGAATGACAATCTCAAAGCATAATGCAGTATATAATACCTAGACATTTTTTACCTATGCAAATATTACATACAATATCTGCAAGTCATTTCTGGTTTCTCTAAACCAGGAATTCCATTAACATCAATTACCACCACTGGCCTGGTTGAGTTACCTTTCAAAAAGAAGAGGGGGGGAAAAAAAAACCAACAGAAAACAACCGAACAAAACCAATATATGCTGAATTGCATATTTTGATTTTAAGGAGAAAAAAAAATAACTGCTACAGGCTTTAAAGGAATTTCCAAGAAAAAAAGTTTGGCTTTCACACTGGGAAAGTTGTATTGCAATTGAAAGAACATCAAATCATGTTCTCTGTGTTGTCATATATCAGAACTCACAGATCACCAATGCACTGAAAAGTGTACTTACGATCATTACACTGGCTCCCAGAATATGAAGTCATGGAGCAATCACAGGTGAAGCCTTCCCATTGCTGATTACAGATGCCCTGATTTGCACAGGAATCTTCCTGGCAGGTAGTGCTCGGTCCTGGAGAAATGATGACAAGGAAAGAGTGAAATAAAACTGAGAGAATCACTTTGGTCAGGCCCACAAAAGCTTCAATTAATCATTACCATCAGGATCCTCACACAGAAGAGAGAAAGCACTAACCAAACACTTCCATTCCTGGACATGCAAGAAACTCAGGTAAAAAGAGCACAAAGACAAGTGTACACCTCACAACAAAACAGCAAACTGTAACACAGAGCAAGAAGGAAGGGGGAACAGCAATATATTCCCTCTTAGCCAGGCCCAGCTCATATGTTCTCAACTTGCTCAAAGAAATTTACAGTAAAATAGGGGTGATGCCAGGCCAACAAACATGGCCAGGTTGTTGTGCTTCCCTAGAAGTTTGATCCCCGTATAGAAATGAAAGCTAGTTAATGGGCCCATGAACAATGCCTCACCACACCCAAAGAAACCTGATAATGCAGATTCAAATTGAAGTTTTGAAGCCTCAGCTGGCTACAACTTGGCTTTACAGCTTAATAAAAATCAACCAAACAAAAAACCAAAGACTCTGACCTATTACATAGGTTCCTCTGGAAACATGCTAATAAAGTCCTCAGAAGGGCATGACACTAGTCCACAACACTTCCTTCTGGACTGCTTTCCATGCTTTTGGTAGAAGCAGAAAAGGAAGCAGCCACACTAACAGAACTCATTGTTCTGTGATTTGCAGCTAACAGTTGCTAGCCTGCTCAGATAAGCCTTGCAAAGACAAAATCCAGGCAAAAAAGTAATCTTCAGATCAGAGGGACTCTGAATGACAGCTACTATGTCACCCACGAGGAAGTAGCTGGATTCTGAATCATCTGAGAGCGGGCATGAAGCTGCAAGTCATAGATTACAAAAACATGAGTTTACAGGTTACTTCCTGGGAAAATATTTTATCTTCAGCATTCTAGACAAAGGTATGTCAATCCTATTGTGCATGATTTTAAATAAAATGTACACATACATTTGATATACCTACTATGCTATATCCTGTATGTGTTGGAAAAGAAGAAACAAAAGAAATAAAGCAGATAATAAAGGATCAACTGGCTAGGCTGCCTGGGATCAGTTCGTTAACCACTTCCAGTCTAGGACAATATTATAAGGACAAAGAAACAACTGTTCAACCCATCCCATCATCTTTCTTCACAGTCTTTGCTAGCAAAAGCAACTCCGCAAGGCTCAAGCCTACTCCTGGTACTTATTTCTTCATCACATCAGCATCACCATCTATATTTTATCGATTAGATAGGACGGACCAATGTGGAGACAGCATTTTTAAATATTTTAACATAAAATTAAACCCTTCAACCTCTGTCTGACACTATTCATAGTGATTTCACTAAATCCCATCATTATTCAGAATCTTTGATATTGAGATAGCACACCTGGGCATTTCCATATTTACAAGCCCTTGTAGAACCCACATCTAACTGGAAATCCCATGTCAGGCCATGATTCTCCCAACAATTCAAAGACCAAGCCAGGAATGGGCCCTTATAGCTTTGGTGCAGAGTTTCTGCTCTCCCCATCAGATCATCTTTCCTCACTGCAGGAACAGAATAGATGAATTTCAGTAGCTTTTCAGCTATCTGCATTTTTCTACATCTTTCCTGCAATGAGAAGGAACATGTGACTCCGTAAGCAGAGCTTGAATGTTAACAAAAACCTGAGCTTCTTCCAGAATTTATTACACTGTTTAAAAAAAATAAACAAACCCCAAAACCTCTAGGTAGAAGCATAAGTGTGGTTAATAGAAGATGACAACAAAATCCCTGAAGGAAAGTTCACCTATTGAAAAGAAGTGACAGCAGCAGCCACAGCAAGAAAACCCCATGTTGCTATGCTGAAGGAAAGTTGAGCAGCATTTTTCAACACTTTTCGCCTCCCCTCCGCCTCTTCTTCCCACCCACCTGACTCTCATTTGCAGCCATAAGAATCCCAGTGGTTTCAGTGGCACAGTGTGAAATTAACAGATCACTTCTAGGATTAGAACAGAGCTGACAGACTTTGCAGCGTGGGCCAGTAGGCACATGTATGTACAGGCTTCCCTCCTGCCTTTACTCTTGTAAAAATCATGGATATAAATATATATACATGTGCATCAGGTTGTGGTCTGACACTTGCTACAGACTTATTCTGGCTGAGCAAAAGAAGGGATAACATTTAACAATCTGAAATAAAATATTAGTTGTCATTTTGCCTAAAATGTCTGGATTATCTGAGGATAAGCAATGAGGAACTGACACCTCTCCCACACATTACTATCCCACTATCTAACCTCTAACCCCAAACATGAATGCCAATACTCCTAGACGTATAAACAAGCAGAATATCTATATTTTAAAAATTAAACCAGAAAGCAAGTGTGACACTATGCAAACTTGCTACAGCATCAACTACAAAGACCATTACCTAGAAGCAGAGCAGAACACCATTTTCAACAACGTTTCTCCGCTATTCCTACATTCTTCTGAGAATACTTTAATCAGTAACTGGACTTGACAATGGGCATATCCTTTGTCTAGATGCTGCAAGAGAAAGGACTCTTCAAGGAATAAGACTGCACGAGGCCCAGTACCTGTGGCTTGAGGTGTTCATTCAATAGGGCCCAGAGAGCCAAAGTACTTGAATTCATGGCATGTATTATGATATCTGAATTGTATTTTACAGAAACCAACTGTGCAGATGGGAACAGCACTTTCAGCAGCTGAGGGGGGGGGGGGGGGAAGGGGGGGAGGGGAGGGAGCAGGGAGGGGGAAAGAGAAAGAAAAATCCACAACGATGAGGAATTTTGAAAGCCTGACAATACCACAAGGAAGCTTGAAGCCTGATCTGCCATCTTTAGAGTCAGTTGTGACAGCACAGCATAGATGCTGGGTACTTGGCCTCACTTCTTAGTACTATGGGCCATTTGCATTATAAAATGATCTTTGTCTCAGAGAGTTCATCTACTCCTGCTGCTTCATTGCCTGATGTCATAATCCTCTGTGGCAACAGAATTTTGTTCAGAGCAACTAATAGGGATGTCACAGGGAATTAGGATTTTGGATTATGGAGCAAAGTGACAGAAGCACAGGAAGGCTTATAAAACATGAAGATTGCGTTACCACGCACATGCCCTTTAGTGCTAACGAACAAGGAAAGAAGATGACAAACAACTTATATATAAAGCAGTAGAATTGTTTCTAAATTACCAGTGCCATCAGGACTCAGGTCTATTTTTAATCTCATTCCTTTGGCAACACTTAGAGCAGTCAAAGTATTTAAAAGCAAAGTTTCAGAACTAGTCTTCACATAATATTCTGAGATACCTCTGATTTTATTGTCTGTTTGTAGCTGAGCTTGGTGCATTGCCTTCTTCGTGCCACATGCACAGTGGAAAGAGGAGTGAGTGGGCAGTAGATATCAAGTAAAAGTGGAAAAGTCCCCAATGCAGAAAAGCATCCCCACTAGCAGAAGCGTGACTTGCTCTGTCTCTTTCTGTCCAAGTTAAGCCTACCAACAGAGGTATCTCCTTTGGAACACGAAATGGCAAAGCAGGATTCTTCAACAATGTCCTTCTTATCTTTATGTCTGCATCTCTAATTTTTACTGGAACAGCTCAGCATCTGAGGACTTGAAGGATCTGAGATTTGTTGGGTCTCCTTCCCTGGGAAGGAGACCGGTACTACACATTTCTTCAGCTACCTATCCAGATGTATTGTTTGTTAGTTTTTCTACTAAGTATTTGAAGAAATACCTTAGAAGAGTATAATAGCCTCATCTCTTATCTGTATTCTGCTTAGATAAATTGCTTGGTCTACCTTTCCTACAATTTCTGTTGTATGGCAGGTTTCTCTTTGTCCTGAAATTAAAAAAAAATTAATTCTACTGCTACATGTTGCTAAAACTTCCATGTTTCATCTCACAGGTAGGCATGTTTCACTGGCAAGAAAAGTCATTCCTTCTGAATCTTTTGAAAGCTCTTTGCAGGAAAAGTGTCTTGGGGTGACTTTATGATGTGTATCCTATATTGCTGCCCTATGCCCAGAAATTAATTTTTGTGCCTTTCTATGCCTTTAAACTGAGTCTGAGAGGCGGAAGGAAAAACTGAGCAAAACTTTTTCAAAGCAGTTTGCAGCTTGTTCAAGGTCACACAGAGATAGCGATGTTTCTTTTTCAGCTGCAGCAGGGGAGCGGGAGGGAAGGGAAGGACCCAGCTTGCTTTTCTTTCCAGCCAGCTTTCAGCAGTTTTTTTTTCCTCAGCTCCTTTTCCACCAGAGAGTTGAAGTTTTGTTTAACTGGGACTTCGATTTTTTTTCCTTTTCTCTCTGCTGGACAGTTTCAACATCAGAATACATTGGGAGGACTTTCCACCAAGGCCTTGGCCCTGGAGGTGGGCCCACCACCCCATCCCAGCTCCAAGGAGGGGGACAGAGAGATCTACGGAAGGACTCTGAATTTTCCCCCAAGTTTTTCTCAGCAGAGTGAGAGGCTTTATCATTTAGCATTATTATCCTTTTCCTGTGTGTTTGTTAAATAAATAGTTTTTATCTCTTTCACTTTCCTTTGAGGAAAATTTATTTTTTCCCGAACCTCGTGGGGGAGGGCTGGTTGTAGCCTGCCTTCTCTCAGAGGATGTATTTCTAAATTTGACCAAACCGGAAAAAAAAGGAACTTGAGAAATAAAAACCAGTATTTTATTTATTGTTCTTTCAAGTTACACGTAGAATCAGTTTCTTTATACAGCAGCTGCAGGATTATAACACAACTGCTTCATGTTTTGATCACAACTAGCGATAAATATTAAGATAAGCAAACCATTATTGGTCTTGCACATAACAGCTTCCTCCACACATCAAAAATTCGCTCTTTTTGAAAGGAATCAGCCATTTGTGTTAACATTATTGTCTCAATAAGATGGAGATCATGTGAAACAGGTGAAGTTCAATGACAATATGGTTCCATTTTCATTCTTCATCTCCCTAAATGCTCTCATCTTTTTCCCTTGTATCTTCAAAGATGTTAGGAAGCAATAGGAAAGTAATATACACAAGACATCTTTACAGCCTCTGCAGAATAAGGTGCTTCTTTAGTCCTGTAGTTCCTAAATTACAAATGTCATGCAGCACTGAAATATCTCTACCACTACAAGTCGGACGTTACACTCAATTTACACCTTTGATAAAACTACACTCTACTTCTGTCAGCATTCCTCTTTCATAACCAGAGGTAGTCAGCCTTTTTTAATTCAGTGTGCAGTAGCAGTTCAGCTCAGAGAAGCATCAGGTCTTGGAAACCATATGCACCATGCAGAAAATAAACCTGTTCCAGGACTCACTCTTCCTGCAGGTTAAGTAGGAAACAAAGTTAATCCAAATAAGTTTTCCAATTTTAGAATAATTTGGGAAAAAATATTTCTTCTGAGTAAAAAGTGAGAAAAATTAAGTCTGAATCTCATGGAACTATCACTTTATGGGATGGACCATACCACATATACTGTAACTGCCAATACATATTGGTGGTATGTCAGCATTTACTTTGCACAAATGTAAGAAACTAAATTATAGTCAAGGTTCAGTCATAATTCAGAAAGTTAGATCCTGTATCTTGAGTCTCAGATAGCAGAAAGCAGGAATATCACAGACTAATATAGCAAACAAGAACAAAACACCAAACAGATTTTCAAGGATTGCAAGGCCAGCTCTTCAAGCTCTCAGTTTCATACTTTGTTAAGAACTCATCATCCCTTTCATCACCTAAATAAGGTTAGGCATCTGTCAGGTTCCATATTTAAAGTTACTCATTGTCGGAAATAACTCAAAAGCCAGCATTCTTCCATCCTCTGAAAAATGCAGCCATTTTTTTCAGTGCCTCAACAGAGATGGAACACTTCATTCACCTAATATAAGTCATGGTGCTGAGTCCTTTTGTTCCAAATAAGTGGCTGGTCTGAAAACTTCAGGAACTGAAGACTGGGACTAGTTAAAATAACAAATATGCACAAATGTGCTTTCTCCCACAGAAAACACATCTATCTGAAGGTTACAGAAGAAGGGAATCAAGCAGCAAAGGCAATCCATAGAAATGGATCTGCAAAGTGGTGGGATTTCTTTCCCATCAAAGAAAGCTGGCATATACCTATCTTCCTCCCTCTTGCCACCCTTCCACTCTCCACTTCTAAGTAACCTAAAAGGTCTTGAGAAACATGCTTATACACATCTGGTGAGGGAAGGAAAAAAAAAAACCCAAAACAGTAAAAACCCAAACCATAGAACAAAAAATCAACTGCATAAAAGGGAGTATGCCTGCACACAAAATGCAACAAGGGACAGGGAGATGCAAATGAAGCAGAGGAAGTAAACAGCATTTGGACATTCAGACACAAAAACTAAAAGCATAAAGGAAAATTGAAAGGGCTGTATGTGAACAAGAAAAACAGAGTCAGTTGGAAAAACATCCTCCTCCACTGCAAATCACACCAATATAAAAGAATCAGAGAATCACAGACTAGTCTGAGTAGGAAGGGACCCACAAGGATCATCAAGTTGAGCTCTAGGCATCATGGCCTATCCTGAAACAGCCAAACCTATTTAGCAAAGGTTGGTTTCCTGAAAAGCCAATAATCCACTTTATGCACTCAAGACAAATGCTTCCCCTTAGGTTTCAATGTAATCAGATTTCTCTATCTGAAGGGCAAATATTCCTACAGGGTTAAGACCTCTGTAAAAAATTGAGCTTGAGATGAAATAATCTTCACAGCTGTAACACACCTGTGGTTCTGAGGACTCTGGAAAAATCAAAACAACAAATCTCTTTGTTACAGAATTTCCTGTTCATGATGCATCCACTTCAATAAACACCAAAAATCAAGCTCAGGAATTCCTGAGCATGCATTCTGAATTCTGATGGACACATAATTGACTACAGAGAACAGTGGCTGTGGCAAGAGAGACACAATACTTGCTGATGTCTAATATAAGTCCCAAAATCATTGCCACAATTTGAGTGGATGGCACACAACATCTTAGCCCTAAAGTTATTTATACTCCAGTGTACTTCCAGGACACTTTTTATCATCACATTGGGCCCACGTTTATTTCCTATTTTTTCAAATCTCATCTTTTACCACTTCCATTTACATAAACTTCAGAAATCTCCTAGGGGCAGCACCTCTCTATATCCCTCACCTCGGCAAGACAGAGTACTTCAGCTTTTTACAGTTGGGAACAGGTCAGAGATGCCAACAAAATGCAGTTGCAGTCAGATGCTCCGCATGCATAAAGCAAAATAGATCACATTAACATCTGTCTACCTCAAACCTGTCGAATCTCTCAGATTCAATGTCTTGTGTGGATCCAACTGCTAAAATTATCTCAGACTGTCAGTATCATTGTCTGTTGGGTGAGAGGGAACCTCTTAATATGCTTCTGTCAACAACTGCTACAGTGATAAACTGTTTAGCCATTAAAACATCCTTATTCCTCCAAATTTATTTTTAACCTTTCCTACTGAGCCATAGAACACCAAACTCTACCTAAAAACACAGATGATATCCTGAAGGAAAGGTAATGGATACCTGCCTATATCTGGAAGATACAGAACAAGAATATTTTAATTTAAAAATGGCATGTATTACATTAGATGAGGTCAGCAATATCACCAGGTCTTCACAGTAAACACAGTGAATAGAAAAGGAGCACATGATGAAAGCACATGATTAAAGCTACACAACGGTAATTCCAGGGTTATGTTAAATGTCAGGAAGTCTCTGTCTCAGAGGGTGAAACAGGAACATTTTATGTTTTGTCTCACAACAGAACCTTAGACATAAAGTGGTTTAAACATAAAATTTCAAGGTGACTAAGATGATCCCATAACAGATGCCATCTGTGGCTTCAGGATTGCTAAAGAGAGACACATTGTTCAATGCCTCTGACTTCCCCTTATACCTGAGACCATTATTTCCCTTTCCATTAAAAAGGAAGAACAATTTTTTAACTTTCATGGCATTCAGGAATAAATTAATTTGTACTCTGTATTGCAATCTTTACAGATGAATTGGGAAGTATACTTCCATTATCATATTTAAAAGGATACCCTTTCAATGCCATGGAAAACATCTCTCTGGTTATACTAGTATCAAAGATCTATTAACTTCTAATAGGCATGTTTCCTTACTTATGTCCCAGGCAAATAGTCTGTAGGGTCTCTGAGAATACCCAATTTCCTTCTTATTCTCACAAATGCTACTCAACCTACTGACTTTCTCGAATAATTGCTTGACGTGGTGACACAGCTCCTCGATAAGGACACACCTTCTGCAGAGGAGATGATTCAGCCCCAGTTTCTTGGGCAGGCACCAGGCACTCTGTACCACCAGGGGCCTGCAGACATCGACTTGCCAGAAGGTCTCTTTGGGGGAAGCCTCTGACATCACTGGTGCGGCAAGAGCTGCTGGGGAAGGAGCTTTGTGGCACAGAATAAGCATAATGTTGGCAACTCTGACTGCTAAGACAGGGGACAAGGGGCCTCCTCATTGCCCTCAGTGTTAACAGCTGCTCCTATGTGCTGCTCTCTGGTTCTGCTACTGTGCTGACCCTCCTACAAACAGGAACCCTTCCTGCCCAGGCTATGGCTTGTAAAGTGCCATTCTAAATATTACGGGGGTTTGTAGTTTAGAGATTTGGGGGTTTTTTGTTTTAAAATTGAAATTCCAGAAAGTTATTTCTACAGGGTTTTTTTTGAAGTCTAAGTTAATAAAAACCAACCAGTTTTTACCTCCTGATCTCATTTCTTAACATCAGTACTAAAGAAACTAAATCAGCTTTCTGCTTTGTAAAGCTCTGAGGGCCTTCTATGTTTTGATGCACAGCAGCTATTTGCCTGATCATTAGGCTTTCCAGGAAATCAACTGGTGTTTTTATGGCTATTCAGAGATTGATAGAGTCAAACCCCCCAGGTCAACAGAAGCAGCTCCATTGTTTGCCATGTTTTTCTTCAATCCATCTATCCCCCTCCAGAGATACTGGAGATTGTCATTCTGTTCCTGTCTTAGAGGTGTGACTGCATCCAGTGAAAGGCACCAAATGTTACATAAAAGCATCTTTCATTGAAACCAGTAATGGTGAAGAACAATCTTCTCTACCTTGCAGGTCAGCTTTGGTCAACACAACTTTGTTAGCTAAACAAAAACAAAAAAACAAACCAAACCAAAATGAAACAAAAACCAAAACAACAAAAAAAACCCCACCAAACAAACAAAAAGTAAAACCAAAAAACAACAGGTTAGTATAAAGGCAGATGAACCAGGGTAACATCACTTCGAATAAATAAAAGCTGGTATAATTATCACAGCCAACATGCATAATCAAAACATGCAGAAATGACAATTTAAGCAACAAGGGCGCAGAGGGACAATGACTACATTAACGCAACCAACAGATAACAAAACCAAATAAAAAGAGAAGAAATGCATTTCATTCATGCATACACAAAATCACAAAATTCACAGATAAGACAAAGAGAAGAAAAAACATCACATTCTTAAACCCATCTCTCAGCATTTACCAATAATTTTAGAGAGATTTTGTCTTATTTGAGAAATACATAGAATCCATTTAAGTAAAAAAATCTATTTGACTTTCAGTACCTCAGTCAAGCATATATTTAGTTTGTTTGGCTTTTTGTCCAAAGTGGATTTATTGCCAGAAAACCACAGAGGACTGATAATTCTATAAGAAAAAAATTTCTGTTTATCCAAAGAACTGAACTTTACACTGGATATAAGTGACAGTAGCACCTTGCCCCCTCACAAGCTGTCACCTGCTCATGGATTTCAACACATCCTTAAAAAAAACTCACATCAACAGGCAAGCAGACAGCTCAGGCTTTAGACCCATGTAGTCTTAATCAGTCATCAGAGCAATCGAAAAAATGTAGAGTACCAGCTCATTCTTTCACCTAGGTCAGAATGGTCTTGTTATCTGTGGTCAAATCATAGTCCACATGGCAAAAACAAACAAAAAAAAATCACAGATCTACTAAATCTGACTGTCTAAAGATCCAAATACACTTTCTGAAAATTGAAGAGCATTAAAAGCAAAACAATACCACTGATTCTCTTCCACGTAGGCACAGGATTTATTTTTTTAAATTTTGTTTGGGCCTCTTTTTTTTGTTTGCTTGTTTGTTTTGTTTGTTTCTTTTTAATGGAGTCCAGTTTACAAGGAAGCCACATGGATTTTTGGTGTGTTATACCTTGATTCTAAGTTTTCTCTTTCAGAATGGAAAATGTAGAGGACAAAGATGGGAGCACAGGCAGCACCTCCTGAATCCCCTGTCACTGAAGGTTAAATATTTCTATTACACAGCACAACAGGAACAAGAAAACACCAAATCATCAACCTCATGGCTCAAAAGATGGTTATTTAAGAAGGGCATACTTACCTTCTTAACCTTCTGTTCTTAAAAGTTCTAATATCACAGCTAATACTGAAGAAAGATTGGTAGTTCTCCTTTCCCCATTGTCTTCTTTTACATTTACAACCCAATAAATTATAACTGACATGTACAGATGCCATTTCCTGTGTTTCCTAAAAATTTTAACATTTTGAATCTTTGCTACTGTTTCACAGCCTATGAATGACTCAAGATGGCAATTATCCTCCCGTTCAAGATAGTCAGATTTTTCTTCCTACTTTTGAAACTGCTTTACTACACAGAGCTATAAAATCCCTTTTTCCTTAAACAAAATTCAAAAGAAAGGGGAAGGAATAGAAAGAGGAGAAGGATGCATTTCTCCATGCATCATTTTCAACACTTATTCTAATCACGTAATTTCTCTATAACAAACAAGTACTTTTCCTACTTCCCTGCACCTCATTTTCTTTGTAGCTGAGAGAAAAGCTCATATTTCCAGTAGCACTATGAGAACAGAATACAAAAGCAAGGAAAAGGAGAGATGTCAAACCATCATGGAGCAAATTAATGCTCCACTCTTCAATGGACAACCTTTGATTCCAGAGAGAAAGTGAAGTATGACCAGATTTGAAGTTTCTTTACTGAGCAGATGAAGGGTGAAATCCTTTTTGACATTATCCTGCTGTGAGACTTTAAGCATAAGATTAGATTTGCTGTTTTCCACATACTGCTTAGTATGCAAAATCTGTTTCTTATTATCCAGCCTGTATGTGTCATTCATGCTTTTCATGCACCAGCAAATTCCAAAGGTTAACGATACTATTTCATGGAAAGTAGCAAAAGATTATGATTCTACTGCAGGATCTGGAAAGAAGATTAAATTATGACAAAAAAAAGTCCCAAAACATCTGGAATAGTGTCAGCCAGTTTAATAATCAGTCTCCTTTGTGAGAAGCTGTTAGTGGAACAGGTGAGGTAGAAGCAACATCTCTAAAACACATGTTAAACTACCTTGCAGAAGAAATAAAATGTTCTTTAGCCACTGCTGTTAGCTTTATTTGGCTGGGGGAAGGATGGGGTGAAAATATTTAGAATGTGCAGATGAATTTCAGATAGCTCTAAAGCCCACGGTAAGCAACATAGGGATGTCCAAACAAAAGAAAGGAAAACACAGAAGAGCATATGGCAAATTAATAAAGAGGTGAAAAAATGCCTCAAAGGCAGAAATTACTCATTAATACTGAGGGCATCCTCTTTAAACTACACAAAAGGTAGGACATCTGCTTAAATTTTTCGAGGACTGTTGAGAAAAAAGCAGTAAATCACTCCGTCTAGATTTTTGTGGATGGAATAAACTGATCCATTCATCTATTAGTAAGACCAGGAATGAAGAGTTAAGCAAGAATAATTCATTTTAAAAGTCTGGAAGTAAGAAAAAGCTGAGCTGAAGTTTAAATTGTTTACTTTAAAGAAGGGAAAGGAGGTCACCTGGTACAACTTCTTCTATCTACCAACTCTTCACATACACCATAGTGCAGACATCTTTTCTCTCAAACTGTGTATGTTTGATGTAGGAACAGTCTGTATTACTCAAACTCACGAGCAAAAATTTTCCAACCATCCGTCATAGGCTGTTGAGATGGAGACTAGAGAAAACTATGTCCTGATAGAAGACTTCTTTTCTTCAGTTTCTAATGCTTTGTCTAGGAGCCTCCACCCACTATTTCAAAGTGGTTTGCAAGACATAGATGAATTTCATACTTTTATCACAAATACATGAATATCTGGCAGATGAATTTTGTGGGTGGGAAAAGCAAGGCCCAAAGCAGGTGGCAGACTTGCCTTCAAGCTTCTGCTAGAAGAGGCCCTCCCATCTGAAGTCCTTTCTGAGAATTCATTTTGTCTCTTCACTGTGTTTAATACCCTGATGCAACACTGACACAAGGACCATTTAAGTCTTAACCACTTCCCTCCCTTTGGCAGCTTTTCTCTCAGGCCCTCTCACCAATGCCTTTCTTGGGGTGGTGGTAAAAGGAAGGGCCCTCTTGTTGTGTCATAGACAGCGATGAAAGCTGCAGTGAGCACAAGAGCTCAAGTAACTGTAAAAATGAACAAGTATATTGGTATCATGCCATTCTCCCCAAGATTTATTCTCCTCAGAGTTGTATATAGCACACCTGAACATACCAGGCAGCAAGGTGGTTTCTAGCTTTGCCAAATCCCTTCCAGGGAAACAGAAGCTGCCACTACAGATCTGATCAGACCTTCAAGATCTGTGAAGAACTGCCTGTTGTTCCTGAAAAATCACGAATGCAGCAATTGCAAAAGAGCAATGAAAATAAACCAAACCACCACATGCAACAACAACAACAACACAAAAAAAAAAAAAAAAAAAAAAAAAAAAAAAGCGTGTGATACGAAGCTTTAACTCCATAAACTCATTTGACATTTCAGACGTTTTTGGGTTTTCTTCTTTCAGATAATCCCCCTCAAAATCCTCAGCCAAAAGCAATGGTACTGCAGGACACACTGAAACACAAAACATGTCAGTGTGGTAGCTATCATCTTGTCAAACACACTGGTGATTGAATGGTAGACTTCAAAAGCCAAAGCAGTAAGTTTGTACAGCACACATGGAAACTGCATGATACAAAAGTGACCTGATATGTCACCTAACAAAGAGGATGAGGAGGTTATTTAGTTTTGCTAGCCTAAACAAACCCCTATAATTTAAGGAAGTAATAATGATAGAACGGATAGGACATCAGAGATAAAGTAATTCTTGCCTTAAGTCTTTTTTTTAGCACTACTATACACTGTTAAAGACCAGCCAATTTCAGTCTCAAGGATGCCTGCATTTTAAGAGTGACTCGTATATATGACTAAGAATGTCTCGGAATTCTTCAGATTCCAAAGAAAAAGATGTCCTATAAATACAACTTCTTGAAAGTGCTCCCTGCTCAAGTAGAAGCCTTACTCATCACGGAACACAGATAATTCTATACTGTGGTAGGTGCGTGCTTTGGTACACAGGGAGGCTGAATCATGGTTACGCACATGAGAGGAACAATCTGGTCAAGACAATTCAGTGGCTTCCTCAAATTGAATAAAAGGAGGTGGCAGCAGAACCAAGACAATAAGGAATATTATTTTCCTGTTAAAACTTGTGAATCTTAATTGGTGGTATGAAACAGGGTACTGAAATACATGAACAGAAATAACAAACATGAACAGGATGCAATAATATCACCCCTTTGTAGTGGTACTGGTGCCTCTTAGCCAGGACAGTGCTGTCTGTTGACCTACACCTCATATTCTACTGTTCTCAAGGCTTTCTTCCTCTACACATTCTTTGATTCTGTCCTGAGATCAAACTGGCAGTTTCTGAGAAAACAACTGCCACATTGTAATCTCGGCCTCTGAAAACAAAGCCACAATGAAAGACAAGCATTAGCAGAAAACTCTCACATGATCTTTGAAAGACAAGATTCATGTGTGGGAATGGATTAACATTTCTTTAGGCATGCATGTTCTCATCATGGATGTGGTCCCTCTGCCCTTCATGATGAAATATGGAGATGTCCAGCAAATCAATACACAGAAAACTGTTCAGACAAAAAGCCTACAATTGTTTATTAAATACATATTTAAACATCATGAGGCAGCAAGGACTATTTGGGACTTCTGCCCTTAAAAGCATTAAGACTGCACCCAAGATCACGTCAGATGAAAACAAACTAAGGAGACGTAAATAAGGACTGAACATGCTTAGAGTTTTTCTTTCCTTAGAGGATGTGAGATAGGTGTGACTTTCACTGGCAACTGTAAGAATAGGCACCAGCAGGCAGCAAGAAAGATCTGAGATGAAGCCTTGAAGATTGCTGTGATTCAAAAAATAAGAAAAAAAATTCAACAACAAATGTAACAGCTTTACGGTGACCAAATTCTTAGGTTTTTTACTAATATTAAATATGTTGGCAAAAAGAACATATTCCTCTTCAGCAGTTTCCTTGGTACTGAACAGGAACCATTTGGGAAGGTAGTACAGACACAGCTTTCCAAGATCAAGTTCTTCCAAAGAGAGAATGAGGGCCATCACTGACCTTATCACCCATTTTTTTAGGTCTCTTTCCAATTTTGAGTCCTATTTGAAGGACTTTAGAAGAGAAGAGGAATTTGCGTTCTGGAAAGTGAACCAATCTCCACATTCAGGCAGCAGCTCTGCTGGTACCACATTAGCACACAGACAAGCCAAGTGCCATATTACGTGTTTTGGGAGTGGTACTGATGTTACACAACCTCAGCAATACAACACTAAATCAAAGACCTACACCAGGTACAGGAGAAGGAAACACCACAGCTCTAACAATGGGACAGAGTCTTCTGGGAAAGCATCATGACTCCATTCCTGAGTCACACACAGAACAACAGAATAGTGCAATTGGGAAGTCCTCTGAAGGAGGAGGACTACTAGAGATCACATGCCAGCTAAACAGCCGATGGGTTGAGATAATTTTAAACAAAAGAGTTATCAAAAAATCACTAATATTAAAGAAGAGCTTTCAGTGCATCAAAGATAAATAGAATAGACTTTTTCATAAACCTCAAATGCATTTTTTTCCTTTAACCTTATAAACAACAATACAGAAAATGTGTACTTCTTTTGGCATGCCCACAAATGGGCAAAGACACAAGTTCTGCTACACTGCTCATTTCCACAAGGAACAAAGTGGTTAATAGACAGTATTAAGAAAAAGAGAGAAAGACAGAAAAAAGCAGCCTACAATTATGTGATACCCACCAATGCTGTGAGATGGGAGTTGACATGGAATGAGCTCCTGTGAGAGGACACAAAATTCTCACAAACCAGAGTATTATTGTGGGAGCATGAAAGGAGGGGTGGGGCTCAAGAGCTCCCAGCCACCCAGACCACTGAGACACAAGAAAGGGATCAGATCTAATTGTATGGTCAATTTGGTTAAAGCTGGTCAAAGTTATCTCTAAGATGATACTTTCAGTCCTAAAAAGGAACAGTCTTGACAAGAGGCAAGGCTTCATCATGGTGTAACCTGTAATCTTGACACAGTAGGGAAAGATGATCAAGGAGTCATTTCACTTTATGAAATTTTTGAAGGATCAGTTTGGGAAATACTTCTTGTCTTAGCAAACATACATATAAACTTTACAGAAAAAGCTAGTGACTAGTGGCCAACACAGCAGATTGGTACTGAATGATTCTAGACATAATGGTGATTGGTCATTTAACCCAGACAGCAAAACCTTGGAGTTTTGGATGGCAAGTATCCCAAGTGAGTTGGGAATTGAAGCCATATGCATTTTACTGAGTCAGTGATGCTGATGTCAATATTCTTTTAACTAATGGGAGCTTACAGGAACAGCAAATTATTTAAAGAAGCTTCAAGAAATCACTACTATTTACATGCTTCAAAAAGTAACTCATCCCACATGATTCTACACTGGCTGGAAAAGGGAAACTACTAAAGAGAAATGTTTTCCAGGCAGAAGAGGCAGTGCCTCCAGTGCTTTCACTGGAGGTCCACCTCACCAAAAATTAACTCCTCTTTTCATCCAATCTTTACCCTTCAGCTCCTTCTACCTTTTATTTCCCCTGTACCTATTTGTTCTTCAAAATGCTTACTTCTGTGGATGCCAAGGGGTGTTCTGAAGCACAAATGAACTGAATGCTCAGAACATTTTCCAAAGTATTTTAAGACTAATGTAAAGCTAATAAACCACTCTGAGAAAACTACTAGTAAGTGGTAGTCCATCCCCTAGTACTATCCTTTCCCACTACTGGAGGTACCACCTCATAGGGGATGGAGCATATAAGAAAAGAGCTGCTAAGCCACTCACAGAAACCAGCAATCCTTAAGCTGCATTTGGTAGACATAAGTGTAGTGAAGGATATTGCAATGGAAGCAAAGGTGTGAAATGAATGGCAAGGTAAACAAGTAGATGCACAGAGTGCAACAATGAAGTATGAAGTGAGTGCTGGAGAGGGGAAGCTCTCTGAAATCAATTATACCTTCACATCCACGTTCAATCTGCCCACTGCGGTGCAGAGCATCGTTGATAAGGTCAGGCAGACGCCCATTCAAGTCCACAGATGCCAGACAGCCCTGAAATCCATCACGTGAGGCCACCAGCTTTGGGAGGTTGCTATACATGCCTTGAGCTAGGCCAGCAATGTAGAGATCACCTAGAGGAGAGAGGAGTAAACATAAAGGAAGAAGAAAGTTACCTTCTAGAGTCACTTTTCTTGCCACCAAACATGAATAAAGCAAAGCGAACACATGTTCAGAGAAAGTTAAAAACAGAGCAACATCTTGTGCAAGAAGTAATTTCTGCTTCCTTTACTACAAACAACCAAAGCAAACCCCAAAACAAAACAACCAACCAAAATAAAAACAAAGCACACAAAAACCCCCAAAACAACAACAACAAAAAAACCCTCACAAAACCCCCTGAATAACCCCAGTTGTAATTGCTACCTAACTAGGAAAAAATGCAAAATGACAATTTCTGAAAAAAGCAAAGTATGACAAACTATTCTGCTACAAGAAGTTGTCAAACAAAAAAGAGATAAATGAATTCAAAAGCCAGAATGTGCAAAGTCCAGATTTACTGTTCTGTAACACATGGTTACTGTAAGCTTTCTCTTGTTCACTAGTTGAGCCCTGCAAAAATGAAGGGGGAATCCGTCAGCCTTGCAGAGTTTACCTTTAAGATCCAGATTTTTGGCACCGTTGATAACCTGAGTGACCACCTTAGTGTCCACCTTTAGGCTGTGTGTGTTACTGTTATCTCTGGTAATGACGACATTGTGCCATTGGTTGTCATTAAGAGGACGATCACTGTTGCCTTTGATAACATTAGGTCCATTCCCGAGGTCGAACACATAGTGTATATACCTGTAAACATAGCAAGAACTAGTTAAAATTCTGGAAGAACTCCAGCATTACTGGGCCTTATTTTAGCCAGAGCTGATAAATTAACTTTAAAAAGTCATGAAGGGAAATATCTCTGGGTTAGAAAGTTCTAATAAGCCAAAATATTAGCCACTGCTTTGAAAGAATATAATTGTTTCCTTTCCACCAAAGTGTAAGGATTAGGGTTTTGAGGTGACAACATTTCAAGTAATCAGATTCTAACCATAGAACATTCCTCTTTTCCACAAAATTCTCTCAGATCCACAAAAATACTGTCTGTGCATATAATGAATTTTTTAAATTGGTAATATTGATAAATGTACTGGAGAGCAACACTAGACATGCTTATTTGGGGCATATATTCCCCAGGTTCCTTCTGAGTTTTGAATAACCCCCATAAGAAGTTAATTGGGAAGCTCACTTGAAATATTATATTAAAATTCACATGAGATCCTAGACTTATTCAAACAGCTGAAAAACAATTAGCAATGCTTTTGGCAAAAAATAAAGACCCTAACGAACACTGAAGTCATGGGAGTGTTACACTGAATTATTTATATATTTCAAACACAGAAATCCACCTGAGGGTAGAAGAGAAGTATTCTACTTAGAAAAGAAAAAAAAAAAGGACAACAAAATTCAACTCTCAATAGAGAACCAGGAGCTCATGACTGTTGGTTTTTTTATTACTCAATGTCCCACTTACAGAAGTATGTGCAAAGCTAAAAATGAAAACAGATTGAACTGAAATAAACAGGACTAGTAAACTGTGGAAAACATGTCTACCATGACTAAATCATAAGGGATCAGAATTTGTTCAGTTAACAAAGGATTTTTTTTTAATAAGCCATTGGTCTTTTGAAAAGAATATAGCATCTCAAAAGCAAGCTGAGTTCACTTCTTGTCAAGCATTACCAGCAGAAGTACGAATTCAGCAGCCCATATGCTTTTTCTTTTTCCTTCACTGGAGATAGCAGAAAAACAAGTATTACAATGGAAAAAAAAAAAAAGGGAGGGGAGGGAAGTGGGGAAGAAGAGAGATACAGAGCCCTCAGCACATTTCCTCCTCCTCTGTGCTAATCTGTGAGGTTGACAGAACAAAACATTAGTTTAACTACGTCCAAATGACTTAAAATACTAACTGTAAAAATGTCCTTCCCCCAGCCTCAAGAGGAAGTCAGCGATAAAATCAGGAATCTTAAGCTTCAGTGTTTATGTTTAAATGCTTTGCCTTACAGCTCAGCCAATAGAGAAAACATGAGTATCGGGTGAATTTCCCTTCATGCAAGCATTTTAAGCTCACCCATAAGTTTATTTATAAATAAGCTGGTAGAAAATAACAGAAAGCCACTTACCCCTTGACTAGTTCAACTGCGATAAAGTCATTGCCATCACCACTGTTAAAGAGGATGAAACCATCAGCTGAGGTGGTCTTGAACTGAAAGAAGAGGTGCATGGATGTGTAAGCCTGCAAGGTGGCCAAGCTCAAGTAGCTGCTCTTAGTCTTGAATGTCACAGGGTCAGCTATAATGTTGCGGAGACCGAAGCGTGCCTTCAGCTCACAATAGTCAATGTCACCGTTCTTGCACAGGTCAATGTAGAGCATCCCGTTGAACATGAGGCTCTGGAGATGGCCGATGAAGCTGGAGGGGATGACAGAGATGTACCGTTTCTCTGTCATGATCCCTGTCTCGATGTTGTGGAACTCCAAGCGGGTGTGATCACCAACCATTGTGCCTGAAGGACATGAACAAGGAGGAATATTGGGGATCAGCAACAGGTTATATGGAGCCCTTCATGCTCCAGTTTCCAGACTAACAGCCAAACTAAACCCTATCTGATCAGTGCCCAGTAGCTTCCACAAGAAAGAATGTATGGAATCTTGGTGAAGAGGCTTGCTAGAGATGCATGAGTCTAGCAGTTGCCAAAACCTGGCAGAAAAGACAGGCCCCTAAGGGGCCATGGGCAGCAAGCTCTATACTTTTCCCTGTGCTTCACAGACCAAGTGTCTCCCTTAAAGCCTACAGTGATCTACTTGATCCAGCAGACCATCTGCCAAACAACATGAACACTTCCGAGACAACTTTTCCCAGTGCACTTCCTGAAAACACTTGATAAACATTGATTAATATAAATAGAGCAGTGAGAGAAGTGAGAACAGTCATAAAATTGCTGATATGTATTCCATTGTTCCCTCCTGGTGCCTGATGTTATTCCTCTTCTTTTAAGAGCACGGCAGGAGGGAAACACACAAAAATGCAACAGATAAAAAGCCCTCCATATATTTAAATCATCAACCTACCCCTTGGGCTATTTACCACATCATGACAGATTTCAACCTCTCAAAATATCCAAGCTATTCAGTATACCAAATACTACTTTCAGACTACTTCTACATTTAAATGTTTCATTAAGTGTGCTAGGCACCAGTGCAGACACATACAGATAGATGAAATAAAACAGTATGCTATAAAGACAAGTTGGGCAATGTCAGAATGAAAACCCTTTCAGCCAATCTTATTTTAGCCCTCCATAGTTCTTCATTAAGGTAGTTTTGACTATTTGGTCACACATGCCAAGTATCTTTTCTAAACAGGCCTTGGTCCATTTAGTAAACAACAGGAATAAATTAAATACTAAGAATTTAATTGTTTTCCTATCATTCACTGTACAACCACTATTCAAATTCTGCTACATTACAAGGCCATTATTTTTCCTCTCATGACATTTTCTGCAGCTCTGCATTGGGTTTACACAGTGTGGTGTTGGCTGTGGGGTGGCTGCAAGGCAGCCTTAGTGAAGAGAGGCCAGGGCTATCCCATGCCTGACACAGCCTATTCCAAATGGCTCCAACCCACCCACCACAGGGCACAGCTGAGCCCCTTGGCCACAATGGTGGTGCCTGAGGGAAAATGTGAGAAAGGACGTAATGCTACCAACAAGTAAGAAACAAAGGGGAAAAAAAACAACTCAAACCCAAGAACTAAAAAGAGGGAGGGGGCATTCCAGGTGCCAGAGCGGAAATTCTCCAGCATCCACAGAGAAGACCATAGTGGTGCAGACAACTACACGGCAGCTCATGGAAGACTCCTGTGCTAGAGCAGGTAGATATTTCCTGAGAGAACTGCAGCCCCTGGAAAGCCTACACTGGAGCAGGTTTTCCCAAAAGCCTATGGCGACCAGCCATGCTGGAGCACTTCATGAAGGACTGCATTGCATGGGTAGGACCCACACTGGAGCAGACAGAAGGGTGAGGAGGAAGGAGTGTCAGAGAGGAGCTGTCACAGGCTGACTGCAGCCACTATTCTCCAGCTCCCTCCTCTGCCTAGTGGGGGCAGGGGGGAGAGGCAGGAAGGAGCAAACCCAATAAAGAGGGTGGCAGACACTGTTTTACTTTTTGTCTTTGTTTCTCACCATTCAACTCTGTTTTTAATTGGCAGCAAATTAATTTTCTCCAAGTCAAGTGTGTTTTGTCCATGATCATAATCACTGCACAGGTGAAGTCCTCTCTTTTAGAAGGTTCTTAGGTTTTTCAAAGCAGACAGCCACACTACATGTTGGTCCCTCTCCTAACATTTTAACATGCTGGTTAAATTCACCAGGTTTAAAAACCAGAAGGAACAAAGATATTTAAATTCACACTAGTTTTGTGAAACTTGACAACTGTATAAAGACCTGAGTAAATATTTCTAGTGTGCTATAGATAGACAAAATTTAGCAACAGTATCTTACTTTAATGCATCAACAGGTCAGCAAGCATATATACACAACTCTTGACCTGTCACTGCAAGAGGTATTTGTCAGTCAGTGCGATTATACCTGAGAATCATACCAGTCACCACGGCTGAATCCAGGACAAACTCCTCCAATTCCCTGAGGTTAGATCAACTGGGACTTTTGAGCTTTCTCATATTCTGTGCTATCTCCTGAAACCTCCTACCATTTCTCACCTTAAGAGTTTCCAGGAATTAAAAGACCAAAAAAAAAAAAAATAAATAAAAAAAAAAAAAAAAAAAATCAACCAACCAAAAGACAGTAGTCCTTTCATGACTTTTCCTACTAATTGTGACTTTTTTTTTTTTTTTCTGTTGGGGATAGAATGAAAGCTGAACACATTTATAAAGACACTTGGATGATACATCCTGGTTTGTAGTGTATAGAGTCAGATTAAATGAACTGATGGTCATTTTCTTGCTTAGAGCCTCTGGAAACACTGAAATATTCCTAAATCACCTCTCATGATCATGTACAAACTGCAATTTTTCAATTTATATTTTGTCTAAATGTGACCAAGTTTTACTCAAAGACAGCAAACAAACACAGTTGTTATTAGAAAAAATGTTTTCAGCTGCTTCAAATATGAAGAAAAAATATTACACAAACCAATTCAACTTTTTCCCTTATTCCAAATTTTACTAGTAGATCTAAATATAAATGCAATTATACAAAGACCATGGAAAACTTCAATCCAAGCAGACACAGCTGATCAAACTTAGAAGAAGCTGAAGGCAATCACAAATTTCTGACTATTTAGAAATTCAAGTGTCAGGACCAATGAAAATGTTTTTAAATCCTAAAATGGTTCTTCACCAGAAATAATATTATTTTAGTTTGAAAAATGGCAGTTTCCAGGAACTGAAATAGTACACGGGGAAATTTGTTTAGAAAAACTTTCTCACTTCCACCGCTGTGATTCTTAGAGGCTTAAAGTTTCAGTGTTATCAAATGAAAACTTAGGATTTTTCCAAACCAGAAGTGCTTTTTCTTAAAATTAGAAAGTACCTTTAAATAACAAAAAATTAGAAAAATAAAATTAAGAGATGTCAATGCTCAAAGGCAAGAAAACTCCTCCTTTGCTCTTCTACACCTTAAAAAAAATACAAGGCAATTATGGCCTGAGTGAGAGAGAAAAGCCAAGACTGGGAAATCGGGAGTACACTGGGACAGGGAGCCCAAATATAGGGGGCATTAAAAATAGAGTGAGGGAGTTTGGAGGAGGTGAGCCCAGAATCTTAGAAAAGGTGAAAAATGAGAAAACTGGGGCTGGTTTAATAAAAAAGAAATAGTGTTAGAAGCAGTAGTGTAGAAAGTTAGGAGTAGTTCAGTGAAAAGCTAAAAAGGACATGGCAATATAAGATCAGAAACAGAACAGAGATGTAATTTCCTAGGAAATCATGGAGTGCAATCCAGTGTTTTCTGATCTCATTAGCTATCAGCCCCACCTGCAGAGTTCACCTCTGGTTCCCCCACTGTGCTCTACAGAGTACTGTACCTACTACAGCAATCAGAAACTCTCTAGTTCAAGTGGTAAGAGACAGAAAAAATTCCAGCCTCCACTGTGGTATTTGGGTGCTAGCAAGATGTCATAGGGAGGAACATATCTGCAATATTTGTGTCTCATTTACCACTGATGTTCTGAGGTCTGTTCTGAGGTCAGGAGGAACGTGGGACAAAGGTTTTGTGATTAAACAGTAAAATGCTGTCCAGAAGAATTGGATTCTGTCTCTGCCTTAGATGTCCTACAGGAAACCAAGTCACACACTTCATTACAGATTTTTTTCATAGGTGGTCCCTAATTGTCTACATCTAATTCTTTAAGTAGCAGGGTTGAACTAATTTACAGGATGTAGTTTACAGACATGCTGAATCATTCTGATGCAAATGACTAAAAAAATATGCCAAATTGGTACCAAATACATCCAACTTTAATCTGGTGCCTTGTTTCCAGACCTGCAAAATGGGAAAAAGATGCACACTTGCTTCACATAACACAGAAATGGTAATAAATCCAGTTAAAGCTTCTTAGCTCTGTATAAACATATTGATGAGTAGCCCACAACACCCACCAAAACAAATAAGAATTAAAAAAAAAAAAAAATCAAGGTCTAAATTTAGAGCAAAATTTACCTGGCATGCATTGTTCCAAACAAGCAACAAGAAGACTGAAATCAAATAGGCCGTTTATTTCTACTGGGGGCCCAATTTAGAATTCTGATCTATGCCTAAGACAGCAAGAATCCTGTGGAAAAATCTATGTGACCACATCACTGAAGACTGTTATCATCTGCCCAAGGAAGTGGGATGCAGATTGCACAGAAAATCTTAACTCCGGCTTTTCTGACTTTTGACTTTGCCATGATGGCATTCTTTTAACTAATATTTTTAGCTGTAATGCATCTTTAATTATGTAATTCATATACATGTACATATGCGTATACTATTTTAGTACAGGATTGAATCATTATTATTTATAAACTCAGTTTCGTGAAAAAGAGACTTCAAAACCAGATGGCTTTAGGGGATCGATTCGGTAATGCAGAGAGTGCCACCTCGTGGTGCTTCCTAAAAAAAGCATATCCAGAAGAATTGTTCTCAAATTTAGAACTAATCGGGATGAACTGTTTGCCGGCATGTGACACTAACTCAAAAAGTTCCCTGTTAAGTAAAATTCATTTTTCCTTTAAGCTAATTTTGACCAAGCCACCACCAAGGCTGACTTCCAACAAGGAGAGAGAATGATTTTTCTTGCATATGTTTCTTGATCTCTCTTGCAAAATCACAGTCTATATAGCACAGCATATATTTACTTCAGAGAAAAATCTTATTTCAAACCATTTTCCTGTAAGATGACTTCTTTGGGCTTATTTCAGATTTCTGACTCCTGGCTTTCCAAATAATCTAAATTACCACAGTATTTAAAATAATTCACAGAGAAGAAAAAATCTTTTTGCAGAGATAGGATATAGTGTTCTGGCACTGTGCATGGGAGCCATTCCCTCTAGTTGCATTCTGAATAGAAGCTACTCAGAAGAGAGGATTTCAGCTTTTGGCAAACCAGCATGGGTGTCAACTCACAATCATACCCCCAGCAGTTTTGCATCCAGGGCTCCCGCTCTTTTTGATTCTATCATCAACCTCCAGGCTGCTGATGTTTTCCTCAAAAACCATGTTCCTAAAGTGATATACGACTATGAGAATTTTAGACCTTCAAAAGAAAAGGATAGGTTTCTGGCTCTTGCAGTCATGGAGAAATGGACCAGAAAAGTATAATCTCTAAAATTTTGCAATTAGAAAAGGATCAGTCTAAAGTACTTTGATCATTTCAATGCAAATCTCAACCTGGGACACACCAGCTTTCCTGACTGATTGATCTTTTCTTTCCTCCCTTTAACTACATTTCTCTGCAAAAAGTAGGAACTCAAAAAGCTGTCTGGAAATGCAGAAAATGGAAAAAAAAAAAAATCAAGAATACCCAAACTACAAAAAGGAAAAGAAAAAAAAACCACACAAAACAAAACAAAACAAACAAAAAAAAAACCCCCCAAAAATATAATCAAGGAACAGCAGAGACATAAATTCACGCTCTGTAACACATGTACTGCATGCAGGTTTATCATCAAGGAAAAGTTTGTGCAGAGGAACAGTCTAGAGAGCCTTGGCTTTGATTCCACAGCATTGGAAACCATCATGTTAACTCAGAAATGGAGTGTACTCAGTCTACTTCAAAAAGAGCCTGGATCAAGAGAAAGTTTTGCTGAACACCTCTGCAATCTGAGATACGTGCAAGCTTACCTGTCCCCTAAACCCGTATCTCATGTCGTTACAGTTGTCACAGAAGTTTCTGGTGCTGGCTAAGAACAGTGTCTCAGACCTGAACATTCATTTTCAACATAGTAACACTAAATAATACACAGGTGGTAACAGAAAGGGGTGGGGGGAAAGATGCACACAAGAACAGGGAGAAGGTAAAGACTAGAAATGGAGATACAATAAAGAGATCAAAAAACTCACTCTTACCCTCGGCAACATCATCATCCACAATCAGCTTGAGGCTCTTTCCTCGCCGAACCACCCGGACAGTGTGCCACTCGTTGTCATTGAGTTTCTGCCCAGCATAAAGGGTTTCAGGTCCCTTGCCTGGGAAGGGTGATAGGTGCAGCAGTTAAAGCCAGACCCACAATCACTTTAGTACTTGCTCAATGGGAATAATCATGAAAATCAACCTGGTGTTATACAGACCAGTAGAGTGTACAGGCATTTAACAACCTGTAATCAACCCTCACACCTACACCTTCCCAGCTCAGGGAATCACAAACCCTTTCATTCAGTCAGGTGCCTTCCTCCGCAGAGCCCTAAGATCTCATGCATTTAAAATGGGTAGAAATCTCTCTTGTGCTGTGGTACTAATTTCCAAACATCACGTTGTACAGCACATTACAGTAATAGGAAAACAAGTTGATGACTGAAATATCTCTAAAGTGGAGCCATTACAGTAGCATTTTGCTCTCCTAAGAATCTGGATTTACAACATCCTCAAGGTACCTGGGACTCTTTTCAAAGTTAATCACACTGGTCTTTCAACACTCCAGTATCAAACACCAGGTTGGTTTCAGTCTCAAAGAAAACCAAAAACAAAAAAAACACCAACCTCTCAAAATACAATAAAAAAACCCCACAGAACTTCAAAGCCCACCTTCAAAAATGATTTAAAAAAAAATTAAAATCTCAAAAAGAAAACCATTTACCAACCTGGCTGATTGCTTTAAGGTTCTTTGGCAAAGCAGCCTAGCTTTGAGGTGCTTACTTCACCCCTTGAATTATAGTCAAAAGAGGAAGAGGAACCATGTCTTCTCCTAAAGGTTAGACCACAGTTGCCCTTGCAAACAATGCTCCTGGGAAAACAGCATTAGTGCTACCCATATTTGTCCAGTTTTGCTGCTCACCCATCACAGTTGACAGGCAATTACTTAAAAAATTAATTGTTCAGATTACAGGACCAGAACACCTCACTCATGTCAAACAGTAAGTGAAATTGAATAATGGTGTGTGCTAAATTGAAAGCATCTATCCTCATTTTAGTACAGTACTAAAGTGGGGACTTTTGATCCAGGTATATCAGAAAATGTAGAACAAGGACAGCCAAGCTTGTTGCACATTGGGTCTGGACCCACTGCCCAAACTGGCAAAAGGGGAACCCAAGGAAGAAAAAACGAGACATATTGAACATGTTAAAAGAGACAGGATAGGGACAATGAGGCACTGCTACAGCTATCCTACTGCACTGGTAAAACTAAGGTCAGATAGTCCATAGCCCACGGGATGCACAGTGCCTAATGAGCAACATTACCATAATTACTTCTCAGCAAAGGAGGAACATGGGCAAAGAAGATGGTGTCTCATTCAACTAGGATACAATGTGTAGTAGAGGAATTCTTCAGAAGGAGACCAAAACAAAATAAATATTCTGTTATTCTTTTTAAAAAAATCATGCAGTTCATGCTAATAAAAAAGGAGAATAATAACTTTTCAAATAAAGACCACTGCCAGCCAATTTTACCATAAACTAAGAGGAAAAAAAAATTTTTCTAGTGACCTGAAAGATAAGAGTCATTCTTGGATTAAAAGGATGGGGAGTCATATATTGAAGTTACAGAGAATATCTCCTCAGCAGGAGAAACACATAACTTCTGCTGTCCCTCAACCACATGCAAAAGTCACATACCACACACGTAAATCCAGCTGAACAAGGCAGCTAGCTGATGGCCAGAAAGTTTTAAGTTCTTTGGCACCAGACAAACAAAACTCTAAGAATCCAAGAAAGTTATGCTAGACATACATCAGTAAGTATATTTTATCCTAGATCAGAATTCACAAAATTATATCTCTGGATGGCCAGTGAAATTATTGTCTACATCAAATTATACAACATCAGTTACTATAGTTCTACACAGCCACTTCCTGGGTAGGAGGGTGAAGGAGGTCACCTGGTCGTGTGCGTTTGTATAATGCCATCTGAAAGCAGGGGAAAGGGGGGATGAGCAGAAAATGCTTTTTAAAAACCCAATCTTTTCCACATATCCATTAGAGCTCTGTAGGGCTCAGCCAACAGATAGTCAGGTGTGCTGGAGTCTGCTCAGCTGACAAGGCAATGCTTTCTGTGCAATAGCTCTGTATTCAGCATGGTTGAGTAACTCACTCAGTTGCTGACCTTCTAGTTCAACCCTAGCCTGATAAAACAGGGATCAGCTAAAACAGTCTGTGGTTTGGATTGTCTTGATGCCCACTGTAACACTTTCAAAATGAAACTCTGACACCAACAGAAGTTACAGGAATATATTCTCAGAAAATGTAGCTTAACCAATTCACAAATAAATGAATAGAAAGTTGCAGCATTCCCACTTTTTCCAAATGAGTAAGGTTGTCTACTTAGAAGTAACTGGTTAATAGCTTGGGATAAAAATTTGAAAATTAAGCACCACAGATATGAATTATTTTGTTGTTTAAGTCCATGTCTTGATCAGACAATTTTATATTTCATCAGTAGAAACAAAAAAAAGTTGTAATACTTTTGTTCACTTACCACCCTCCTTTTGTAAAAATGGGCATTGGCTTCTTTTAGTAGGGTTACCCAAATTACATGACATACAAAAACTCAATACATTAGCGTTCAGATAAATTTTTCAAACCAGACATATCTGATCTTAAAAGAAAGAATTAAACAAACATTATTTTACATTATTCAAATGGGTTTATATTCAAATGCTTTCAAGACATTTATGCAGCAGTGAGTTGACCTGAAAAGCAGCAAAATTGTGTCCCCATTTTTCAATTGAGAATGTGCAAATGAATTGCTGCTCCTTGTGCAAGCTCCCATTGAATTCTGAGTAGTTCCAAGAACAGTGTATACAGGGACTTCACATCTGGATACCAAAACTTATTTCATTGAGCATGATTACTACATGTGCTGTTACTGTACAGATATTTATATGTGATCAAATTTTAAACAAGGACTTGAAGATTCCTAATCCAACAGTTGCTGATGCTGGGGAAAATAGAAAGGAAATGGACCACTTGTACCAGCACCATAATGCTGTCCCTAAGAAATCTCCTGCCTGGTAAGGCATTTCTGTGGTCTTATGCTTTGCAGGTTTACATTTTCTCCTACTTTCAAGCTATCTGCACCTACATCATCTTTCAACAAGGATAACAGACATAGGAGGAAGCAAAGCAGAAGATTAAATGGGCAGAGAAAGAAAAAAAGCTAGAGATTTTTATCTTCCCTTTGTACAACATTCTTTTATGATAAAAGGCAGACAAGGAGCTCTTGTGGCAATGAATGGCACACCTGGAAACACTTTATATTTATAATACTTTGGGTCATTGGGCATTAGATTATTTCTGCAATTTATTTTTATGCATGGAAAGAGTAAAGGACAACATAACAGTAAACAGAATAAGAAAGTTTTAATTGAAGCAATAACTTAATAGTTAAGCTGACAGAGCATCACTCCTGGCATCTCTGACTGTCTTGGTCATTCCACTCCCTTTCCCAATGTTCTCTGAGAAACTGTGTATCGTATAGAATTGATCACTACATTTCACTTTCCACCTCAAATGAGGCAGGCTAGTGAATATTCATTTTATGCTTTGCAGTGGCAAACACTACTTAATCAGAAGCAAAACTATCTGTCTCTTAGCCATCCCCAAATTCTGGGCATGAGTTCAGCTGCAGTTCAGGCTTCTTGAGCAAGTATTACTTGATTCAACCACAGTGAATCCCCCTCATTCTCCCATGAATCCTCCAAAATCTACTCAAACTTGTATGCATATTGTTCATAAAAAACAATTAGTATATGCTTTCAACATGGAATAACTCCATCCAATCTGCCCAGTGTCCCAAATATTATCTCTACATCAAAGGTGCACTGCTGTTAATTAATAGCTTGGCTCAAATAAACTATATAAAATTGCCAAGAATACACATGCCAAAGCATAAAGAATCAAAAAGCAGATCAAGCCTTCTAAAAAACGCCAAGTTGCTTTCCACGTGCCCCCCAAGAACTCACTTGTTTAGAACAACTGGTCAGAGGGATGCAGTTCTGACAATACCTCTGAAAACACACTTGTTATCCACCCTCAGTGGCTAACAGCACACAGAAATTTCCTCCTGTGAGGTAAAGGAGAAAGAGGGTTAATCCCCTCTGCAGTTTCTCACAGGTGGATCAAAAAGTGTGCTTTTACTTTGATGCAGGCTGTCATCATCTGATCCATTTATAAGACTAAAATGACCTGCATGAAACCAGGCTATCTTCATCATTGCATATCTTACCCAACATTATAGAAGAGGTTGAACATTGAAGTCTACAGATGCCACAAGATCTGAACAGGAGGGATGTTGCCGTATGGATGAGAATGGACAAGGGGCTTCGCTCAGCACAATTACAATGATAATTCTACAGTGATACTAATGCTTTGAGAAGAAGTAATGATAAGGTTTTCTCTGCTTTTACTTTTTAATTAAAATGCTTAGCTACCATCTCAGATTTTTTCAGTGGAAGATGCATTTTTGTGTCTCTTTCATACAGGGCAACACCCTGCTGGAGTGCCATTAGCATCCCAAGGCAAGGAGGGTCTGGGAAGGGGAAGTTTCTTTGCTCCCCCCTGCCCCCTTTTTTTCATTTGTGATGGAGGAGGGGCATTGGATGTTTTAACTTACACCTTTATATAATGACCAGAGGAGCTGTGGTTTGCCGTGTAAAATGTGTGCACAGAGATTTGTGAAACAACATGAGGATGAATCACAAGACCACAAAAAAGGAAGAAATAGGTGTAAGGACAAAGATGCTGCCAATTTTTCACACACCTTTATGGCTTCCTGATACGTGGTAAGTTCCCACTTACTACAGGTAGAATATCAAAACACAAGAACGACTCAAAAGCAGAGCTGGCAGCTGCTCTGAAAATCTTCAGTAACTTTCAGTCTTAGTTAAATATAAATCAGTAGTGTAAATTTTGTTGGTTTTTTCAAGCAGCACTAGTATGGACAAAGCGTTTTAGGGCGGTCTTTTCCTTGACCAGGATCTGCTGTTCAACACCAGGAGCATTGTTAATTGCTAAGAAACAAGTGGCAACCCCTGACTCTGTACATTGAAGACATTTATGTAGCTATCCCAGTCAAATCAACCTATATTCTCATACACACACACTTGTTTTGCTCATATACAGGCTTTAGAATTCCTCTTTTCAAGAAAATGTTGGTTGCCAACAAGGAACAAGCAGTCGCACTCCCCTACAGATACTCAATACCTTCACTGGGGACCTTACCTGCACCAGTCTTTCCATTTCCTCAAAGAACGGGATAATGTCCATGTACTACCCCACAAGCTAAACAAAACATAGCACGCACTTAAAAAAAACAACTTTTCTGTAAGACATGCTAAAAATTTTTTATGTTTACAGCTTTACACAGTGGCTTTATTGCATAAAGTCAATAAAGTTGAGATGATTTACATCAGCCTACCCAGAACCAAAGTTTAATTATTTACATCCATTCAGCAGTAAAAAGTGCATACACAGAGTCCTTTAAACACCCACAGAGTCAATTAGCCTCACAGGTGCAAGTAAGAATTCCCTGAAACACCCGGACTAACAGAGTGCATGGAATTAGCTCAGCAACTAACTGAAAATTAGCAAGACCACCCTACTCATTCTCTCAAACCTACCCCCATCTCCATACAAACATGGCAAAAAAAAAAAAAGTTAATCTAGGTTTAACTATTTTGAATACAATATATTTTAATATTTTTTAAAAGCCCTTTTAAAAAAAAAAAAAAACAACCAAAACCAAACCCAACTAAACACAACATACTTCCTTGCTTTTGCTATAAATACATGTATCAGCATATTGAATGGCTGTTATTTTCACTGCAGACACCCTGGCCAATAGCTGTAATGTTCAACACAGATTCAGGCAGCATTCAACATGATTGCAGCTTTTTCATAAGACTCTGAAACAAAACTTGGTGTGAAAATTTAGTTGCATGTCTTTCAAGTGACATGAATAAAACTTGTGATTAAGAACAAGGAGATGATTTGATTGCATATATCATACAGGCCACACATGGCACAAATTGCATTCATCTTGAGGTTTTTCCATCAAAGGCAGTGGGTTATGCTCCTTGTTTACCCAATTTCACTGTTGCTGAATTTTAATGCCTTTAGACACTACTGTATATCTAGAGCAGAATCATTTTTAACAGGAAAACATTCATGTTAACAGAAACTTGATCCCTCAAAAGGGTTAAAATAGTAAATTACAATTTTAATGAAAGGATATTTCAGTTCATCCAAAAATAATTTTATTCTTAGAAAACATCCAAAATATTTCAACTTCAAGCTAAATGAAAAAAATCCACTGTTTAAAAATAAAGTGAAGCATTTCTTATTATCTATTCAAGATTTTATTAATTTTTAATGGTAATAGGTGGTTTCCCATTTTTATTGGGTGAGTTTTTTCACTTTTAAGGAAAGGAATTTTATTTTATATTCACAACCAGTGAGGAGGTCAAAAAAGGACACAGAACTACGTAAAAAACCCTCAAGTATTCATGCTTTTAAAATTAAGATTTACAAGAGTTTAATTGAATTAACTTCAAAGTGATTTCAGTCACACTGACTATGTTTGTTCTCAGATAAAGCTGTCATATGAACCACTTCACATTTGCCAAACGCCTTAAACTGCTGTTCCTAACAGATCAGGGCAACAAAAGCTTCAGCGTAGGTATAAAGAACTCAGAAGCTGCAATATTGTGACTCATCTACAATTTGCCTAAGGAAATATTTGTACACACTAGATTTTCAGAGAGCAAAGCTCAAGTCAACTCTTAGTGCAAGTTAAGCAGCCAGGCAATCACAGGAGCAGCGTCTACCGCAGGGAGCACCACTAGAGGGAAACCGCATTCACTGAAGCTGCCGCTTAGACAGTCTTATGTGAGTTCAAAGGGCTTACAGTACTCCGTGTTGCTTTCCAGAGTTTCACCTGCTCATATATTTTGCTTTGAAGATGACTACACCCCAGCAATTAATAAAATAACTCTAAAACTTCAACCCAGATTTGCCTCCGTAATAGCAACTACCACTGATTTCAGGTATACTTATTTAACGGGTGTGATTTGCCAGATAAGAAATGAGTATATGCAGAAATTACAGATATGCAGAACTTCACAAAGTTTTAGTGTAAGAAAGAATTTTAATGTAACCGTTATAGCAACAATTATGCATAGACTTTAGTAAACCACAACAGTAATAGAGAGGAAAAGAGATTCTATTTTAAGGAAGCTATACATTTTATTAGCTTTTCCAGTAATGCACTGCCAATCAAAGCAAGATGCAGGAGTAACAAAGCTAGAGATTTAACTCTTCTTTCTATTCCTGTGTAGATACAATAATACAGATACCAAAACCAAACAGCTTCTCACTACTCCCATTGATGTACCTTACTTGAAGCATAGATGGACTGTGCTACCAACCATAAGACCACAGTAGTTTCAAGTCTCTCCATAAACACTGCAAAACAAGTGGGTTAATCATGATGATAGTGAGAAAAAGATGCTGGCAAAGAGGCTGAGACAACTGGAGTGAGCCATATGTATCACACAGACACATTAGAGCAGCAATGAAATAATTTGACTGCTGACTGCCTGGATGAGATTCAAACCACTTAGAGGGGAAAAAATTATGAACCACATGTATGAGTCTTTAAACCAAGAACCGAACCCTCTCCCCCACTCCCCCTCTCAAAACTCCTTTCTTTTGCTATGTTACTAAGGAACAGGAAGGAACAAGCTGGAAAAGCTCGTATCCCATTTAGTGAGTGTTCTAATTGCCTCTATTACTTCGTTTGAAAGGATTATTTGAATTTTGGAATGATATGATTCTTATTGTAGAGGTGGTTTTTTGTGCCTTTTTTAAGTATTATAGTAGCAACTTCTCATCTAAATCTGAAAAGCAAGGAGATCAGAGGGATGGATAAATCATACAGTACGTGGCCATACAGTGCCTTACAGTAATTGCACGTCTTTCAGAAAAGGATCCGAGACCACTTTCTAACAATAGGATAGCATATTTGTCCCCCTCTTTCAGAACACAGAAAATAATACCAAAGAAAGGGTCTCCTCTTCACAAAGGCACATTTGGCAGTTGAATAGGCAGCTGAGTCAGAGAAAAAAAAAAAAAGCTCCTTGAAGATCCAGTCCCAAATGTTGCCTTAAAGTTTTTTTTTAAATGCACTTTAGGACACACTGCACAGTCCTCACCAACAGCATAGCATTACAACAGGAGACAGTCCTGGTACCAACACTTCTTTGTCCAGATATCAAGGGCAAAGAACAACATCATCAAATGTTCAAAGGACCTAAACTTCTCTCTCAATTAAAGAACCTTTCCCTGTGGCACCTGGGTGCTGGAGGTGTTACAAATGCACACAGAGTTACCTTCATTGTTGCTAGGAGTGTGACATGAATTAGCTTCAGCGTCCCTCTAAGAGCATAACAGCATCACAGAATTATGTCTAACTGATTACAAAGCCAGCAGGATTCCAGTCTTCTGCAGGGGGTACAAAACACTGCATATGCTCTTTAGGTTAGCTATCTTTTTCTACCTCCATTCTGAAGGGTGCCACTCTTTTTTATGATCTTTGGAGTTTTTTAACTTGCATATTAACCAGTATGTGTAAGTCTACCGGGAACCCTGGGTGTATTGGTAGGGGGAACATCAAATGCACAGAAATCATACTATTAATCATACTATTAACAAGTACAAACAGCAACCAAAATTTGCAAGTGGAGATCTTTTGTTTTCAGATATTACAGGCAAGCTGAGTGTGCATAACTCGTAACACACGTTGCTCCTCTCTGCCTGAAGCGAGAAACTACTGAGAGAAGGATGGTAAGTGGTACTTGGACCTAACACAGAAGAGTCTCTTTATCTCACTTAAGAAGCTATTGAGGAAGGATCAAATGCTTCTGGAAAGCTAGGGGATCAGTAGTGCAGACTGGAGTGTTTAATGCTAAAGGCATTTAAAAGCTTACCCACCTCAAAGAGTGTCTTTCATGGGGAACAGAATAGAGACCTCAGCTGCTGTTACCTTTTGAAGAGTCATTGACTATTCTCCCACTTCTTAAATAGGAATGGTTAGCACAAGATAGTGACCATATAGCAACACAGATTACACTGTTGTGACTGAAAATTTTCCTGATATTTAATAACTAGAGCACTGGTATATATTTTACCTATTTAAGATAAACCACATCTCCAGGTTACAAAGCAGAAAACAAATACAACCTAATAAAAACACTTCATGGGGAAGTTCTACTGAATCTATCTGTACAAGGAGTAGAGACACAAGATTTTCTCCAAATACCCCCTTATCCTTTGTCTTCTTGAGCTGCAAGTTAAATACTTCTTTTTGGTCGCCATCCTCTAAGCTTTTCATTTTCATCTCAGTATTTGCAGAATTCCTTATTTATCCAGGACACTGCAATGCTAATGCAACCTCAAAATAAAGTTTTAGGAGGCAGAATGTGGACAAAGTTGTGTTGCCAAGAAAAGCTTGGACTCTCTTGAATAAATGTTTTCCTTTAGCAAACATTTCAAAAATGGATAAAACCTTATTGGAAACTAGATCTACACTGACAACTGACTTCAAAGATTAAGACATATCTAGCAGTCAAGATGCTGGTTAGAAGTCTATCTGCAAATAATTTTTTTAATGACACTTAACCCTTCTATTTCCAAAAACCTGTCAGCGGTAGTCATAATGCATACTCCCAAAAGAACTGGGACCCTGCTAGCAGAAAATGACCCCAGTCATAGCAAAAAGTTTGTATCCACTGATGAAAATCCTCCTCAGCTGCTTTACAGACACCACCAACCTCCAGTCTTCTGATAGCATGGAATGGTTTCTTTCTACCTAAACTGAGAAACCCAGATGAGAAAGACAAGTGGTCGACCTACAGGCAAAAGACTCCTTAAGCTTAAGGAGCTATCAAGGAAGGATCACAGGCTTCTGGAAAGCTGAGGGACCAGACATGCAGACTGAAGGATAGTGAGGATTTACAGATAAAGATGACATCTGAGGCAAATATTGAGAACTCCTTTGAAATTCAGATTTTAAAAGTCACAGCTTTCATGTCAGCTAAGGAGCATGTAAAGGAAAAAAATGCCCTGGGAGAAGGGAGAATGGTAAAGTTAAGCACAGAGCTTTAAACATATCCATATCTCTCTGTTCTCAATGCTCCCAATAACAAACAGTGTCTAAGATCCAAACTGATGCCATCCCTCTTCTCAAGAGGGTGCCATACCTCTTGAGTCACATCATTTCATATGCATACCTTCATAAAAATCCTCTATGCTTCATGTAACATCTACACGTAATTCTAATATTGTTAAAATTAGATAGGAGTACACCAGGTAATTAATTGTAAGGAGTCATCCTAAAACAGCAACATACCAGGAGAAAGAGAAAAGAGAAACAAAGCAGACCTCTTCCACAGGAAGTAGACTTACTTCTGGAAAGGTACCACCAGCATTTGGGGATCTCCTTCTGGTGCCCAATACAGAGAAAAGTTTATGATCACTTTAAAAAGGCCGGAACTCTGACAGCAACATCAGTGTACAAATCATGAGCTGAACACAAGGAAGGAAAGTGGTGACTTTATAACCCCTGAGATCAACTGATGCCTGTGCATCTTCATCAGCCATCTTGGTTACAATCAAGGTTTATTAGTTGTTGTGCACCACGTTTAAAATAGTAGGAAAGTTTTCAAAGAAATAAAACAATCTAGTTGTATTGGGATTCCATATGAGTTCAAGCTCTTTCAAAGACAATTTAAGCAATAAGATTGTTTGACTATCAAGTAATAGTATGTATGCTGACCTCTGCCTAAGTTGTAAAAATGTAGAATTTGATTACTGGCATAAGCTGATCACAAACATCTCTCTATAACATCTAACTCTTTCCATTTCCCATGGAAAGCTTAGTGATGAGCATACTTTGTTTTCCATTGCAAGTTTGAAAAGACATCCTTTTCCTCTGAGAAAAGGTTATTTGTGTGTTGCCTTTTCAAAGAAATCAAACCCACAAAACCTCAACACAATCTCTTTTTTGCTCTCCAGCTGTCTGTTAAAAAAGGGGGTAGCGACTGTTACAGACATGGGTAGATTATACACACCTCTCTCCCTATATATTGCTCCCCACCATGTCTATCTCTAGCTGGTGAACAGCTGGTGTGCTGCAATGCTCATCAAACCAGTATTTCTCTAATTTCTATCATTCACGGGAGCACTGTGAGAATGAATCCATACATGTTTAGAAAGCATTCAGATTCTATGCTGAACAAATGCTGCAAACTACTAGCATTTACAGAGTCCATACAATCAGCAAACATACCATTTTAATATTATCACAGCAGCAGAAGACTTATAAATTCTCTTTAAAATGTGGATCTTCAGATTCTACAATCAGTGCAAGATAAATACCACAGTAAGTAGAAGAGAACATCAAGTCTTGTGGGTCAATCAGTTGAGGAAACTTGATTTTTAGGACAGCACCAGACAGCTAATACAGGCCATGATACAAATGACTGGCACAGCTATAAAGGACAAGAGTTTTAAGCTCTCTATAGTTCCCAGAACTTCAAGGGGAATAAGCACTCCTCTCAAGCAGGGTTTTGGCTGGGCGGAGGTGTTGAGTTTTTGCTTTGTTTTAAAATGCAAAAGGATAAGGCATTTCAGGATGATTTATGAAGAATCACTGCAGAATCAGTCAGGAAAAACAAATGCCATCACTTAGCTCATCACACCTCCAAGAACATTAATGATGTGGTGAAGTAAAGGTTTGATGGATTATTCAAAGCAATAGCCAAGCCTGGAAAATGAGGATTAGACCTCAGAAGACTCCTGTTTCTAAATCTTTAAAGTACTGGTTCTTCAGAAGTCAGGTTTTCATAGAAATAAATACTTGCATCTGCAAGTGTCATATTAGCCTGATCTCACCAAGGTCTTCTAAAATAACGCGCTGAGTAACACTCGATAGGACCACAGGTCAAGTTTGGGGTTGTTTTTTTTCTTTTGGTTTGTTTATTTGTTCTGCTTTTTTAATTTGTTTAATCTGTACTGCTAAAGGATGCTTTAGATTACTGGTCGTAAACTACTCCCTCTTACTGGTTTGTGAGCTTTTTATCAAATGTAGCATTTCCAACCTGAAGTCTGGGAAGGAGCCGGATGGCTCATTTGAAACTTGAATTGTTTGAGTGACAAGCAATTATTCCCGATCACCAGCCTGGGTTTATCACTCAATGGTTAAATGACCCTGCCTCTGGGCTGAACCCCGTTTTGCTAGGAAGAAGCCTCAGGGTTTCTCTCTTGCTTCCTCTTTTATTTACTCTTTTTTTTAAGGAAGAGAAGTTCTGACCCTTTTTTGCTGTAAAGACTAATTAACGGTATATCCAACTGACAGCAGTTCAGTTTTAACAAATGCACGTGCATGAATTCAATGGCAGCTTGATTTTCAGAGGTGCTGAAAGGAAGCTGTACAGCACATCAGTCTGGAAAATCAGATGAACTGGTATATAAATTCAAAGTCTCAATAAACAATAGAGCAATTTTATAGGAAGGGATGTATTTATAGATGTGTCATCTTTCACTCACTCCCAAGTCCAGTTTTAAAAGTTGCTAAGTATTTGTTTAATGCAAAGCATGCTTAATAGCAAATTGGTAGTTGAAATTTTACCCATAAACCAAGCCATTTGTACAAGCCTGCAGGCAACTGGGTCACATTTAATATCCCTTAATGTCACTGTCGCAATTTCAAGCAGGTACAGAGTAAAAAAATGTGTCAAGTACTACTGAGATGAGTTGGAATTAAGGGACTTCTAATTTCTCATTCAATATCACTAACATCACAAAGCAAAACAGCTTCTAGTTTTATACCAATGCTGACTTTTAATGAGGTGTCAAATACAGACAAAGAACAATAAAAAGACTATTTCTATCACAACACCAATCTAGGACAACCATCTGGATCAGCAAATTTACTCTTTTATATTTATAGTCAAATACAAGCAATAGCCACATAGTCAAAAATGATGCAAAGAACATCTGCTCTCTCACCAACACAAAGAAATATCCCTTCAGCACTTAAACAAATGCAATGTGAAAATGCACCTTTTCTGTGACTTTTCTCTTTCATAAGCCACATCTGATTATCTACTGAAGAATGCCTGCTGCTAGAACAGAAATACCATGTATGTTGGATTATGACATTAAGGTGAATGTTTATACTATATGCAAACACATGCTTTCAGAACAAGAACTGGACCACAGGGTGCTGCCACAGCACAGATTATGTTTGACATCCAGGAAATAAAAAGAACAGGAGATATTTTCAGTTCAGTGAACAAATTGGCAACATCAGCAGAAGGAAGAGAAAATCACTTCATGCCAATCTGAAAATGTCCTAGGTTTCTGGACCAAAAATTGCTCCCCGAAAACAACCCAAAAAATGTTCTGCATGGAGGTTTTTTTTAATGCAAAGCCAAATAGGGCTGAAGTACTCACACTGCACCTTCTTTGCTGTGGTATTCAACAGCAAGGTCAGGCTTCCAAAGTTTCTGACATTTATAAATTCATGGGACCAGAAAAGCTGCATCCAAATGTACTGAGGGAGCCAGCTGCTGTTCATGAAAGAACACTTTCAATCACCTTTGAAAGGCTGCAGTCACACAGAAGGAGGTCTCAAAGTGACAGAAATATTTTTAAAAGCTGGCTTTGTTTTATGCAGGGAGTTGGACCACAGACCTCCAGACACCACTTTCCAACCTAAGTTGTTCTATGAAAACATTTTATTTCACTGGCAACCAGACATTTTTGGTTTCACTGACTGGGAAAAGAAATAATTTTAGAATAAGTTAATATTGAGACATAGTTAAAAATGAAAAGTCAAAATATTTTTATCTTAAATGTGATCATATTTTTATTTTTCCCATTCCTTTTTTCATAAATACTTGCCAAGTTCAAACTAACTGACAAATAGAGGCAGTCAACATAAATCTGCACATTTCAGCTAATAAACTATTCAAATGAAAACACAATCTAGTTGTACTTGGCAGCTGCTTTCAGCAATACTACTTCTGGAAAAAACAAAACATTTGTGAGAAAAATCTCTATTCAGAAAAACTGCATATAAAATTAACTACCTCAAGCAAAGCCTGTAGACTAATGTCCCTATTTACCAATATTTATTAATCTAAAGTACTGACCAACATACATAAAACTATTCTTAGCATCAGACATGAAAACTACTGACCACAAATCTGTATCTGATAAACTCAGGTCTGTGAACTCCAGCTGACCAACAGCTCTGCTGTATCATGAGCAGCAACGTTCTGGACACACTAATGGCAGATGCTTTTTCCATCAAAGTTATTCTTTGCACTCTTAAGATGGTACAGATGATTACAGTATAGTCCCTTACAGAACAATCCCCAAGGAAAAAGGTAGATTCTGCATACAATTATCAGTTGGGGGAGTTTGCCCTTATGAAATTGATTTTGATTATTTTTATCTTCACAGAGAGAGATTTGTCAAAAATGCTTCCTGCACTCCTCATCTGTGTTTGTGGCAGAGATGGTTCCTACAGCCCAATCACCGACACTGTACCAGAGTAACATGGAGGAAATCAAGTCTGCCTTGAACAGGCAACCATTCTAAGTCAACCACATTCTCTCTGGGTGCCTCTCATCACAGCAGTGATTCAGTTCAAGCCCTCTTCAGTCACAGTTATTAGATATGAACAGAGCAATCCCCAGGGCCTCTCAGCAGGAGGAAGCCTGGACACCTCCACTTCATATGCTCACATACAGGGGGAAATGGGCTGTATCTCCAGTGCACCTGATTTGACAGCTTTCCTTTGAAAAAAAAAAAAAAAAACAAAAAAACCCATGCAGACACATTTCTCCTGCAGCCCTCTCACCCTGAACAAACACTGGGAACAAGTTTTAAAGTCAGACTGCAAGACTGTGCAGAAAAATGCCTGAATCTCCTTACCAAGGTTTTGTTTGTGGCAGTTTTCAATTTCCTTCCTGACAGTGTGAACCCCTTTATTAACATAACACGATTTATGCAAATAACCACCGCTAGCATAGGAGGCATTAATTTTGTTATGCCTAGAATTTACATCCATTCAAGGAAAGATAATTTTTTCTGGCTGGCTGCAAAATTTCCATTAATATTACACAAACACTTCTCGGGCTTTAGGCCAGAGCCCCTGCGATGCATGCATCATATATTCAGTTAACATCCAGTTTCAGGAGGGCAAGATCTACAGCTAAACTAATTCTCTGAATAGGTCTAGCACCACCTTTTGTCATTGGCCTTTGTGGTGAAATTATATCATGAGGCTGGCAGTCTGGCTTTCATGAATACAAAAGTTTCTGCTAGCCACCACTCTGAAGCAAAGGAAGCATGAGCATGTGTGTGGGAAGGCGTGGTGGGGAGATACAAAGCAAAAAAAAGTTTATTTTCCCAATGTGCTGATCCCGAAAATTTCTCTTCTACCACCTCCTTCTTCTCTAGTGTTAGTATACCTTCTGTCCATATGGGCAACACAGTGGGTGTGCAACAGAACCACAATGGTCAGAAAAGTCCTGCCTTGCAATCTCTCTCATTCAGAAATGACAGAGACCAGACTGAAGCAGTAAAGCACCTCAGCAAATGACTACAGATTGGCAAGGCTCAGAGAAGCTTTAATTCCATTATGAACCTTTAAAATATTAGAAATATTTGGAAACAATATTTGCATTTAGAACAACTTAGATATCTGTGAAACGTAACCATAGATAGTCTTACGATGGAAAAACAGGTCAAGAATTTTTTGCAAAGAAATGCAGACAGTAACTAGGACAAAGGCATACCTTGAAAATACATGGATAAGAATCTTTCCTCTCACTGATACTTTCATGTGGAATGACACTGAGCCAATCCTATATAGAATATGAATCAGCTGGATGTTAGGCACTTGAACAGCTTAAACTGCCAGGTATACCAATGCTAAGACATTAATCACCACCAGTATACTCCATGTTAACAATTATCAGAATCTGTCGATTACCTTGTAATTTCAAATTATTTTAGAATTTTCAATCTACTTTCTCCACTCACCTATCCTGTCAAAAGAATTAAATGCATCCTATAATAAGAGGGAAAAGATGTATTTCTAAAGGATCGGGGGGAAAACCTCAACATTACAAATAGACTTTGTGAGCCCTTGGGAACATTCAAAATGTATTCAAACTTGCAAAACTGAACAAACACGCAGAGTTATTTCCAGCTGACACCTTACGCTATCCTGTCACAACAGATATATAACAGATATAAGAAGAAATGACCTCAAAGAACTTTATACTTAAATAGCCACAGACTAAATCAGAGGCATTTCTCTTTTTCTTACAGAAGCATTACCAAACTGAGAGGTAGAAGAGGCTGAAGTCCTCACACTCATATTTTTCTGGATATAACAGATTAACAGCTTTTTTCCTACATTACAGCAATATTTAGAGACATCTTGCAAAATATTATGCCTCTCTGTAATGGGTGTTAATCAAAAGTAAATGGCTGTTTATCAGTCTAAGCACTTATTTCTCAAGTGCCATCAGTGTTATTTTTCTCCACAGATAATGGCTGGTAACCTCAAGGTATGGTTAGGCAACATTAAAACTATCATGGCAAAGAAATAACTCATAAACCTGTTGAGAGGTTCCAGCACATTCTTCGGAGTTGACTGATCGGAATTGCCTCTTTCTCAACTTCTCCTCTAATCCCTGACAGTAGCTGGGGAAAATCTGGTTCTGGAAAAAAAGGCAAAATCTGGTTCTAAAATTATTTATCTCATTGACTCTGTGTCACTTTCCTAAGTATGTGACTCTTTCCCTGCAAGATTCCTGAAGAATCTCAAGTTTTACCATGGTAAGAAACCCTGACTGGGGAAGCAACTACTCGCAATGATGCAAACATAAGCTTAGTGCACACATGCAACTCCGGGGAGGCCATGTAGAGCTGGAAGAGCCAGTTTGTCCTTGGCTTAGGTATTGCTGGAACTGAATTAATCCCATCTATAGTATCTTTGTCATCCAGGAGTACCAGTCTTGTCAGGAAGCAGTGATTTAGCTAGGAATAGAAGTCTGGTAAGATTGAGGCATATTATCAGGCATTATTGTCCATAGTTCGTGTTAACGAAATACACTTACCAGTGTATTAGGGATTTCATAAAATCACTGATAAAGAAAAATGCTTGCAATTTGGACAAGTCAAGTAGTCATTCTATGAGTGACTACACAGAGAAGATGACTTGCAAAGAAGAAGTGACTGAAACTGTCTTCTTCGACAAAATTTACAATTCACTTTCAACATTTATAATAAACATAGCACAAATAGCAGAAAATGTAGTATTTTTCGCTCATTTATGGTTTGAAGAACCACGTCAGTAGCTTCTGATTTGCAAATCTAAAAATAGCCAAAACACCTTCACTGAGAAAAATAACCAAAGACCCTTTAATTATTTGTTTGTTCTGGTTTTTGGGTTTGGGCGTTTTTTTGTTTGTTTCAGGCCTTTCTCTTCTGATGTATTCACTTTTATTTAACACCTTTTCATGCTCTTGGTATGTGTGTCCTAACAATGTTGCATAACTTTAAAAAAGCAAAGCTTGCCTCTGGTATGTTTAATCCCAACAAACACAAGGGCAGTACTGTGTGCCATTACCAAAGACTTTCTCACAGAATAGCCAAAGCACAAAATCTCCAGTTGGTTCTAGAACTGTGACTGTCAACCCTTTTACAAGATATGCTCCTAGACAGCTCCCAGCATCCTTTCATTATTTTTATGTGATGTTTACATCCAGTCCTCTAAATTTAATCTCTTACATTGCTATTATGTTCTATTTTGATTCGATTTTTCTCTAATAGTAATAGCAAGGTACTTACATAACTGTTGTATAAATGTGATGAGTTCCTTATGAGAAAGCAAAACTGCATTAATTTTACTGGAGCTGCAAGGCATGTTCTCTCAGCTCCTTATCTCCAGTTCCACAGGTAATCATCCGAATGCTGTGGAGGATTCTGCTTGCAAGGCTCTGCCACTTCTCACAAAGCTGCCTCCGTGTAGCACTTGATCTCACACCATAGCATCTGACAGTAATGTTGTCAAGAGAAAGAACTTTTTTATCTGTCTTTAAAGTGTTGAATAGGTTTTTGATGAAATAAGGGTGGAAATCACAAGTTGGTGAGCATTTTAGTGATATTCAAAACTTTATTGGTTAAGGCCCTGCAGACTGACCTAATCAAACCTACTTCACATAACACCCCAGATGAATGGCTCAGGACATCCCTTTCAAGCTGAATTATTCAAAATTCTCTTATCTTGTCTCCCAGAATCATAGAATGGTTTGGTTTGGAAGGGGCCTTAAAAATCATCCAGTTCCAACCTCTCTGCCATGGGCAGAAATACCTTCCACAAGACCAGGTTGCTCAGAGCTCCATGCAACCTGGCCTTGAATACTTCTAGGGATGAGGCATCCACAGCTTTCCTGGGCAACCTATTCCAGTGTCTCACCACCATCACAGTAAATAATTTCTTCCTAATACCCAATCTAAATCTATTCTCTTTCAGTTTAAAGCCATTCTCCTTGCCCTATCAGTATGTACCATTGTAAAAAGTCCCTCCCCACCCCCAGGCTCCTTCAGGCACTGGAAGGCCACAATTAGGTCACCCCTAAGCCTTCTCTTCTCTAGAGTGAACAGACACAATTCTCTCAGCCTTTTCTTTCTAGAGAGGTGTTCCAGCCCTCTAACCGTCTTCACGGCCCTCCTCTGGACTTGCTCCCAACAACTGCATGTCCTTCCTGTGCTGGGGCTCTCAGAGCTGGACACAGCACTCTAATAAAACTGAGGTCTCAACAGAGCAGAATAGAGTGGCCCTGCTGGCCATGCTGCTTTGGATGCAGCCCAGTTTTGCTTTCTGGGCTTTGAGCACACATTGCTGGGTCGTGTCCAGCCTCTCACTCACCAGCAACTCCAAGGCCTCAGCAGGGCTGATCTCGATCTGTTCATCCTCAAACTGTGTTGATACTGCAGTTTGCCCTAACCTGGGTACAGCACCATGCACTTGGAAGAACTACTTGGCCTGGCTAGCACACGACTCCCAGTAACCCAAGACCTGTGCACTAAAATGATTTTTTTAAAAGTACAGATAATCTAGAAGACAGATGAGAAGCTGGAAATCAAGAGAGGCACAATAAGTTAGCAGATGGGCAGATAAAAGATGAGATGATACAATGAAATAGAAAGTGGTGTAGAATGACATATTAAACTAGAACAAAGGAGAACATGCCCACAGCAAGAACAATCACTGTAAGAAACAACAAAGATAGGCTTTGAGGTACAAAAGAGGTACAGAATAGGTGACAGGAAAAAAGACTACATAATTTGAAAAGACTCTAGGGGATAAAGCAGCTGAAAGAATGCTAAAAATAATGGTTTGCTTGATACATGGTCCAAACATGGTTTGAAGAGGGAGAAAAAAAGAAAAAAAGAGAAAAAAACCACAAAGAGGTAGAAAATTGCTTTTTTAAAGCACAAAGCTGAGGAAGAACAACAAACTGCAGGCCTTCATGCTGAAAATAGCATTTGCAAGTAACCTCCAGCTTTTCTTCTAAAGAAAATGTTTCAGAGTGGCAAACAATGAAGGAGAGTATGGCAAGCAGCATCCTGGGCATTTCTAGGCAGCTCCACAAAGCACAGCTCAATGTTCAATCGTCTCTCAGATGGAAATACTGCCCTCCCACTCACATAACACATATAAGTACAGCCAAGTCACTGTAACCTTCTCACATGTACCAGAGCAGCCAAAGAACAACTAAGTAATCACAAATCTGCATTACCACAAGCATGTATATTTTATTGGAATGAGGAATGAAAGAGAGGGTTGTACTGAGAAGACTAACATGTTATAATCTTGTGTTAATTTCTACATTTAACAATACATACAAGGATTTAAGTACTTGGATATTTATATGAAAATTATACATAGACTTACTTGTTTTCTTAGGCACACATTTGAGAAAAACAACAGAAGTAAAGCAACTGCGGTTTTTGCTGGGGTGGTAACTTCTTTTTATCCCTTTCACAAAAGTGCTAGATGAAAAATAAACTTAAATTACCAAGAACTCCTGTTCTTTTTCCACAAGCTACCCAGTCATGAATCCATCTTCGGCACTCAGTCTGCAGAACTGAGTCATTTTAAGTCATTTTACTGAACCCTCCTGAAACACAGTAGGCCTCTTCACGGCAGGTTAAGCAAAAACACCATATTGGAGTTGGAATCAGGCTCCAAGTAATTTCAGTGAAGTTGCATTCAGGATTAATTTCATTGCAGATTCTATGGCTTCACTAACAGAAATGTAGATGTGCTGATTTCTTGGGCAACAAAGATCTATGTAATAAAAATAATTAGGGGAAAATAGCAATGAATTTTTCCCACTATTAAATAACCCACTATTGCTATTTTTATATTTGTCACATGGAAACCTTATTGAATGAAACTTCAGAATGTGAGTGGACTCACCATGGCACAGATAACTCATGAAGAACAGACAGTATGCTTGCTTAATTTACTTCACTGAGAAAACATTGAGAGGCTTCCTTTAGAGTACTGAGTTATTATACATAGAGGTAGAATAATAACAACATATATTGGATTGCACTTTAAGAGACAAAAATAAATAAGAACTCGTGCTGTGGGACCACTACAAAACTAACATAAAACTAACAATATCAACACTGAAATTAAGTGTTGGACTGCTACCATATTATTGAAGAGGAGTCACAATAGAATGGTGCTTGAAATTTAACAAGTAAGCTGATTTTAATTCCAACGACTCTTCAGCACCCAAAGCTTTCAAGTCAGGCAAACACCATGGGAATGCCATGAAACTGACTGAAGTGACTAGTCCCTTTGTATTTTTCATTTTGAGATGCTAAGTAGGGACTATTTAAGATTTTGTGCAAAGCTCATCTGCTCTTCTCTTTAATATCGATCTTTCCCAACACCTGTTCAACATCAGCTCTTCTAGGTCTTGCAGCTTATCATCTACCTGGTACAGAACTGTGTCCAGAATGGACTACAGTATTGCTCACTACAGATGCTAAAATGCTCAACAAAAGTAGGAAAAGGAATTATCGCTTCACCACACTGCTATAGAACATTTTCCCAAGGAGCTCCAAGTCCAAAAGGACAGTCACACTATAATGGAAGCTAAAAGTGAAGGCTTTTGACACTCACATGACAGCATCCCTTTCAGGACTTGAAGGCAACTGTCTCACTTCCCAAAGGAAATTACTAGCAGAAAGAGACATCTCAAAGAGAGACAATAATGATAAAATAAAAAAGGAAAAAAATTGTTGAGCAAAGGAAGTTGCTTCATGTTTGCGTCTTTGGACACAGGAGTCCTTCACAGCAGGTGCTTCATTACATGCAATGCCTCAAAAGTCAATAGGATTGAAGAGCCTGAGCAAAACAAATCTCTGGGCTTTACACAACTCTCCATGCAACTCTCACGTTCACTCTTTGAGAGCTCTTCAGCACTTCATCCTGCAAATCTCATTTACCTGTCAGCCTCCCTATCCCTGGAATTCTCATGAGACTTCTCTGGTAAAAAGTAACACATTGAACTGCATGCTGAGAAAGTATCCAGTCCACAGGGGTATTGAATGCATCCCAAGCTTCATAATCAGATATAAGAGTGGTCTCCATGGTACCTAGTAACACTGCCTGGTACCAACTGTACCTTTTTTGGAGGAAAAAGGGCTGGTTTGAGCTAAATGAGTGGTATAACAAAAAACAAACAAACAAACGAAAAAACACAACACAAGAAAACCCTCCCCAACACCTTCACCACCACCACTGGTAGGAAATTGGGCATTTGACAGGTTAGTCTCTGTTTCTACAGCACTTATTCCACACAATGGATGGGAATCATTTTTGGGCCTTCTGAATACAATGAGAGGAAATTGAGAGGTTCTGAAAAACCCTCATACCCTTAGAAACAAGCAAAGACTGACAGAAGGAGACAGTTCATAACTGCTAGTTTGGGGCTGGCTTGATCAAATCTAAGGATTGCCTGTAAGGTGAAAAACTGATGAAAAGATAATTAAGTGAGGCATTATGGGACACTGAAGAGCTCTTTCTAAATGTCTTTGAAACACAGTCAGTGAATGAAATGTAACAATTACTCTTAAGTATAAGAAATTAACAGCCTCAAGTCATGACTGTAAGTTGTAAGAGTTTTGAGAAAATAACAACAGAAACGTATCTGTCAACTTCATGAGAGAATGAATGCAAGAATCGGAAAGCGATTACAAACAGAAGCAAACTGTGATGAAGTACCACCCCTTTCCTACACATGAAGGAATGAGAGTCCCAGGAGAAAAGCCCCTGGGAAGGAGGATAACCAGGGCCACTTACAGTTTTCCTTTTCTAAAATAGAGGAAGTTACTACATAAATAACTATATTATATAGCATATAAGGTGAAGGATGGAAGTTAACCCCGTAGTTGAGCTGTGTTTTTTCCTTTGGTGTTCTTTGTGGCTTTTTTCTTTTTTTAAATTTCTTGTAGCAGCAAAGCCAGAAATGCCTTATGCAGGTTACCCTCATAAATCATCAGAAGGCCCTTACATGATTGTATCAATACTCTTAGCATGCCATGTCAGAAAAATGACAAGTTTCAAATCCTTACCAATTTTTTTTTTTGTATAAGCTATTAAATGTAAACCCAAGTGTCTTTGTTGCATAATTCAATTCTTGCAAAAAAAAAAAAAAAAAAAAAAAAAAAAAAAAAAAAAAAAAAAGTCAGTGCTTTGAAAGTTAAAAGCCGAAGCTATTTTGGGATAAAATATAAGGGAAGTGAAGCCCTTTAAATATTACATACTTCCTTCCCAAAGGAATAAAGTCTTTATTCTATCAATTTTAATGTTTTTTTGGTAATGATACATTGACAATTTAATAGAGAGATTAAAGGAATTTATGTGTGCATTTACACACAATCCCACCAACGCTTGGATGGTCATTCTTTGAACAGTCTATTCCAATATTTATTCAGTGTACATAAACTCTTCAAGGAGAAAGAAAACAGCAGAGACATGTCAAGACTGTTTTAGTTTGGGAAAGGAAGAATGGCAGAATACAAATAAATCTTTGAAGAAACATGGGCTACTTGTCAATGGTGCTTCCCTGCATAAATAACCAATAAAATCTCCTTTGCTTGCCAGTAAACTTGCTTGGTTCTAAGGCAACTCCCCAGTTCACCACTGAAGCTGTGACACTGGAGAGACTATTCACAAATACAGTATACGGAATATACCAAGTTAATCAGCATTACTGTCTCTTTAATTAACTTTTTGCTAGTCACAGAGTTGCAACAATACTACTAATAGTAGCAATGATAGATTGTAGTATTATCAAAATTACTATTGAGCTGCTTAGGGACCCCAAAGGAGTTAACCTAACTTGTATACCACGACTGAAAGGAGGTAAGATTATTAATTGACTTCATTTAAATGGCAAGAGAGAAGCAGTAGCAAAGTTGTTTGTTTTTTGGGTTTTTTTAATTGCTTATTGACTGCATGTTTAACAGTTATTGTCTTTGGGCTCGTGTGTAAATAATGAAAGAAAAGCAGAGCCCACAGCCTATATGATCCTTTCACAGCTACACAAGGTGGACCAGAGATGCTAACTCCTTTCACCATCTCTCTAAGGCACAATTAGATAAGTCCTATCACCACAAATCCACATCAAAACATCACATTGTAGAATAAACTTTTTTCCTTTTCTTTTTTGTCACAGCATTTGGAAATCTAAACCAAGACAAGACGTTGGCTTCCTTTATCAAACAGGTTTCTTCAGTAAGACATTAGTGGGCACCTCAGGGTTGAGAAACTTGTATTGGAGTCTGCTCACATACATGGATATTGGGTGTCCAGCCTAGTCTGACTGCCCACCTTCAGCTCAACTACTGAGTGTCACTTAATGTCCCAGACAATCTAGGATTATCCAAGGCATCCACTATGACATCTGATACTGTGAAACAATAACATTACATGATTCTTCTTTTCAAAGTTACCCTGCTGCAGTGCTATTTCTACTTTGACAGCTCACACTGATGTTTGATATGCTGGGTGGAAATACTGGAAACACGCTTTTTCCTAAGGGGAAGTTTTCAAATGTCAGTTCACACAAGTGATGTGCCTGAGGTTGAATATTTTGTTTAGAATATGTTTAAATTTTGATTTGATCACACTGAGCTATAGCAGAAAATAGCAAGGTGCAATTCCTATCAATAAATTAGCATGAATGACTTTCAAACAAAACCAATCAGAATTTTTGACATTGGTTCCACGTTTTGTTTAGAAAGCTGTGCAGTTAGAGGGAGAAGAGCCGTAGCAAATTATCACAAATATTTACTACTCCATGGCTCTGCTTTAAAAATGATCAACACGGAATCACTTCTCCACTTAACTCCTGTCTGCCAATGTAACATATAATGACAGAAAAAACGAAAAGCAATTTCTTTCCATTGACAGCTAACAATTTTCCTTACTCAGAGTGTAAAGCAGATGAAGTGTCCTAATATCTTGACAGTCTAACTGAACTGTTACAAAAATGCCAAATTGGCCACTACCCACTCATAAGTGAAAGGTTTAACAACCTCTTTCTTAATGAAAATTTGCTTTCACACAAGTTTCCAGTTTAAATCTGTACTTTAATAAGGAAAATCTTCCTACTTCTTGATAGGGAACAAGCTAACACACTTTTGAAAGCTCACATCATTCTTCTTTGATAAGAACGATAACTTGTGTTATCACTAAATACTAGACTTCTTGAGTCATCCCAGTATCTTTCTTCCTACTTTATAAATACAATTTTCAGCTACATTTGACCATCTCCCCTCTGAGTTATCATCTCTACAAAATGGAACTCAGTTGAACTCCCATGTCCCACTTCACTACCCTATGCTTTTTCCCACCTTGCCTACGCTAGTTTCTGAGTTGGGATTACAGGTTTCACTGATTGGTTTCCTGCAGCAGGGTCTGTGGACAGGAGAAGCCAGGCATCACATCACACACAAAACCAACACAGCTTACAAGCTCTGCTTGCAGAGGGAACCACTGGAAAGGGAAAAAAAAAAAAGGAAAATAAAAAAAAAACAATGAACAAACACAGGGATTGTATCAGTGGTTATTACCAACAACAGTCCAACACAAGGATATTTAAAAGTATTTGCAATGAGCTTACAACTGACAGAAAAGGGAACTGTCCCAGACTAGCTTCTGTGCATTGCAGGGAAATATTTAATCCTACTGCTTCTCTAGCACTACACAGTGACATTATTTAAATGTAAATACATTCTGTCCCTCAAAATAAGAATATAAGAAGTATTGATGGATGATCCTTAACTATGATAAAATACAGACACTAATGTCTACTTTGTGACCAAAGCTGAGTTCTATATTTGTCTGTATGCAAGTACACAGCAATCTTCAAACTAGGGATATTGTCTATTTTGCATAATATTACCACCACTATCATTAAACATCACGTAACTCCATATCAGGTGAAAGAATGCTACGCTTACTTGGGAAAAATGGCCTATGGATGACCAAAACAAAAATCTACCCTTTACATGATATTGTCATCACACAATTGAAGACAATTAGATGAGGATAATGTGCAAAGATATTTTAGTAAATAAAGTGACCACTCAGATGGGTCACATCACAACAGTCACACTGGAGACTTCAACTTTTTTGTCATTTACAGCTTATTTCCTCAGTGACATTCTCAACAGACCTACAGATAGCACTTCAGATGTGCAAATCACAAAAAGCACTTTGCCTGAACAGCCCACAGGCAACACTTTAGACTCTCTGCGCATAACTTAACACCACACCCAGGATCTCAACTCTGTTGGAAGCTTCTCCCTTCAGACAGCGTATTCTACATAAAAGCGCAGTAAGCAGTGTGTATTTGTACACACATATATACACACATGTAAATCTCCTTTTTGCATTCTTAACAGCAATTTCAACAGACATCTTGGTAATGCCAAAAGTATAGAGTAGCAGCATTGCCATCAGCTTATGAAAATATCAGAAGACCAGGAAATTGTTTCTCATCATTTGAGTAGGATGCATTCACAGTGGTTTCACAAACACTTTGAAGACAAGTGACTGCAATTCTTCATTGTTCTGGAGGTGGAACCTTATATCTGTGTAGTGACTTTTTGTGGGCTAGTACCTGCTGCAAGTACTGATAAAATAAAACTTGAGCAGATTAGTCATGATAAGCTCTTGAAGTAAGTTTTGAAGCTGTTTAAACATTCACAGTAGTTTCCAAAATATATTATCTCACCACAGATTGATCAGATTGTTTACACTAGCATTTTTGCTATTCCGACAGAATACGTCCCTGCTGAGAGATTCATACACAATTATTTTAAAGATCACTTTGTAAGTAATATCAGTTTTTAGAAACTTCTGAGAGCTCTACATCATTTTACACTATCTCCTTAAGTTTCCAGAAGGATTTCTAGTATCTTGTAGAAGCTGCTGATGCCTCAGGCACATGAGAAAAGGACCTAGAAGACACCAGCATTTGGTTAACAGCTGTTTTATTGTTTAGCTTGCCAACAGAGAACTTCTAGAAAAATAAACATAATGCACACCCTCTGGGCAAGGTGCCATATATAAGGCTCACATGCATGGAGGAACATGAGTGTTATTCCCACATGTGCATTTCACACACACTTAACCTGGGTGCAACATTTTCACTAGAATGAATTATGTACATGCTCACTTGTCAGTTATGAAAAGTACTGCAGAAATCTAGCAGAGACTTCATCTTGCCTTTTCCCTCCCCAGCTTCAGCACTGAAATTACACTGAGGAGTTGCACAATCTGCTTCTCAACAACCAGCCAAATACAGTGCACTTTAGAAGAATACAGACAATCAAAATATCACCAGTCTAATATAACAATATGGCAGGCACACAAAAAACAAGCACTATTGTGAGACTCAAGCTTTATTACCATCAATATCAACTGATTTCAGTAGTTACAAGTGGAAATTGTTTCCTAATTGACCATCTGTGCAACTGCTCTCTCCTTCACTCTAAAGCTATGAAGATGCATTTCATTACGTCAGACAGTAGCTCTTAATCAGTATTTTTTTACCTTCTGCTCTCACTCTTCAATTTTCTTCAGGAGTATTTTATAAAAGCTCTGGCCTAAGTATTCATGACAGCTTTCTAAATCCCCAAATTACTCAGAGTTACTCCTTGCAATTACCTAAGCAGTCTACAGAGAATAGGGAAATTCGATCAAGTGTTGGAGTATCACCAACAATGGGAGCAACACCACTGCTTATGAACAACAAAATTATATTCATCAAAATTTTAGTATCCCATTGGATGAGGTCCTTAACACCAGTGGCAGTTTCATTACTATGAACAAGTCACCATCTTTACACAATTAGTCAAATTAAGTAAAACCCTGAAAAAAATTAAAAAACAAACAAATAAACCAAAAACACTCAAAATAATGAAAAACAGTAAAATTTTGATAGGTGAGGAGAGAGAGAAGTAAAAAAAATGCTAACTCAAGCTATCCAGCACAAGTAAAAATTCATCACAGCAGTGTGCACCAGCACAAACACAAAGCATATTTTTTTGCTTTTCCTCTACAAACCTGCAAGCTGCTCATATTTTCATACAGACAACAAAATGTCTTTCCTACATACAAATATCACTTAATGCATCTACCATAAAAATGTGTCATTACCTAGCTCAGCAATTGAAAAGTCTGCATAGGCCTCCTTTTCAGGGTTCAAGTTTGCTTATCCAAAAATTACACTCACTTTCCTTTGTTTAGTCCAGCCTAAACATTTTCTTTCCATTTACCTATACAGACATCACAAAAAAGGCATATATTACTGAAAAGTGGTGAACAATAAAAGAGAAAAAAAAAAGCAGCCTCACCCCTTTATTAGCCCATTTCTCTAACAAGTACCTCAATTATTGCATTCAACTGTCAGTTTGAACCTGTTCCCATTATGCTTCATAATTGAAGTCTTCTTTAAATGGTCATGAAACCTATATATACAGGCAATCACTTTTTCCCTCTTCAGCCTTCCAAAGCAAATATTTATTGTTATAAGATGTCTATTCATCCTTGTATAAAAATAAAACTTGCAGGAGGCTAGGACAGTACTTGCCATCCAGTCCTTTGTCTGCTTTTCATAACCTGCATACATGGTTTTCTTCAGACTATTCAGATTCTGTACAATGTGGACAATCTCTGCTTTTTGTCAATAATTCCAGTTTGCCATTATTCCAGGACGTGACAGGACTTGTTGCCTCTGCTTTTACTCTCAAAGCACTTATCTATTCATACATCTAGAAAGCAAAATTAAGTTAGTGAGGCACTGGAACATTTGAAAAAAATAGAACAGTCCAAGCCATATCAATATTAAATTGAGATCAGTTTGCATGACTAAAACGCCTGTCAGACTGTTCTTTCAGGTATGAGGAAAACTAAACTGTGTTAAAAAATGTCTACAAAACAAAAATGCATAGATAATGAAATCATTAGCTCCACATTTCATATCTAAACTCCCATTTCCTTCCTCTCCCACTGCTCAACCATTTTTACCACATCTATAAAAAGCAGCAAATACACAATGTACAGCCAATTTAGTGTATTTTTTAAGTATTTAGATGTATTACTGGCTTATTGCTCTCAGCATTTCTTTTGGTTTTGTCACCATAATCTATATGCACCAAAGTTCTGATCTTAGGAAGCTGCAATCATGAAATATCTCCACATAAGCCAAAGTGTTTCTGTCCCTTTCTCAAGGATCAACCTCATTTCATTTGTCAGTAGGTGCACTGTGGGAGGAAGAAGATGGCCCTGGAAAGCTGGTACACCTTTAATTTCTAAAAGATGTATTTCACAGCTTTTCTTTTCCAAATTCCAAAAGTGGCTTAGCAAGGAACTCTGAAATAAACAAACCTTAATTAGAGACTGATTAAGTACATTAACATAACAAAAAAGCTAATAGCCTTAAAACTACACAAGAGTAAATTTAGATAAGATCAAAAGAAACGGCATCTTAAAACTAAATGCAATTTCGAAGAGAAAGTACTAATTTAAAAAGTTATGAAAGGATAAAAAAGGGAATACTAAAAGCAAGATTAAATAACAGTTCCAGTGAAGCAGCACCATAAAAGGTCTGCAGCAGTTCCAGCACAAGTTTGTCCCCTACCAACCATAACCCTTCAGATGTACAGACAGGGAGTGACAGCACTGGGAAGGAGCACTGGTTTATTCATTAGTACCCATTTTTGCGGAATGCCTTTTCACAGAAACATTTCGGTCAGGAGAGACCTCTTGAGCTTATCTAGTCCAATAGCTGTGCTTCAATCAAGGTGACCTACAGCAGGTTGCTCAGGAGGATGTCCAGTCAGGTTTTTGATATCTCTAAATGTGGAGACTCCACAAGTTCTCTGGGCAAACTGTTTCCATGTTTAAACACCCTTTCGGTGAGAAAAAATATTGTTTCTCATCTGGTGTTCCCATGGAAATTTTCTATTTTTTAAATTTCTGGGTACTGCTGAGAAAAGCCTTGCTTCTTTACTACCTCCTAATTCCTGAATGTCTTGTGCTCTTCTTTCCCCCTGCTACTATGCCAAATCCTGTCTGAGATCACTTAGGAGTTGTCTGCTAATCTGTGCAAGCCTCCTGATCATTGTTGCTCCATTTCCTACTTGTTGGGACAGACCTTGCTTAAGCTTGGAGGACATCACCTTAGAATCTCCACCAACTCTCCTACACCTCTCTTCTTTTCAGGGCTGTATCCCGTGGGAGTCTTCTAGGCAAATCACTGAAGTAGGTGAAGTGTGCTTTCCTCAAGTTCAGGGTTGTGTCCTACATTTTATTCTACTCCCTCTACTTAGGCTCCTGAACTGCATCAGTTCATGGTCAGTGCAGCCAAGTCTGCCTTCACCTTTCACAACCATGATCACTTCTGCCTTGTTTGCAAGTATTAAGTCCAGCAGAGAACCCTTCCTTGTTGTCTCCCTGATCATCTGTATCTAGAAATTATCATGAACACACTGAAGCAATATCTTTGAGCCATACTGGGTTGTCCTTCCAAAAAATACAGTGGTTAATGTTCCCAGAGAACCAGGGCCTGTGAATGAAGTTCTTCTTCCAGTGTTTTGAAGGCAGTTTAAGCTCTATTTTCGACCACAGACACCCACTCCAACACCACCCATGTCAGTCTGCCCACTAGTCTTCACCCACAAACTCTTGACTGAGCCCTGACTGGTCTCAAAGCAGCGCCCCATCCATACAGCTGCTCTCACATCAAGGGCAACTGTCCTCTCCTTGCCTTCCCACCCTGTCCTTCTTAAAAATGCTGTCTCTGTTGATTATAGCCCTTCATCACATAAGCCATCCCACCATGCCTCCGCAACCCTGGTGAGGTCACAGCCCTGTTACTGCTCAAGGACATGTAACCCCTCCTTTTGTTCTCAAGCAAATATGCTGCATAAGAGAAGCTCTCCACACTTCCCCAAGAAGCTGCAAGACACTGCCCCATATGCCATCAATGAGCATGTTAATAGTCAATGACTTCAGCAGAATTACACAAGAAATATTCCCTTTCACAAGCTACTGGCTCAGTCAGAATCATACCAAAAGAGAAAAGTAGCACAGTGTATTACTGATGGTTGCTAGTACCTATAAATAGAGGAACCTGACAAATTCAAAAGCAGAAAAAAGAGGCAATAAGACAAGATGATGAAATGAAGAAATTTGAGACCTAACACTTAGCAAAAAAGTGATAACATAAAATATACTCCACAGTCAAATATGAGTATGTGTGAGGGAAAACAGTTAAAATATTTGGTTTATGCAAGAGATGTGACAAGACATTAAGAAAGTTTAGGGAAGCTTTCTTCCTCTTCTAACAGACAAAAAAGAATTGTACAGATTTGGATGGGTGTTTGTACATGTTTCTTGTTAAAGTGAGTCAGTAAAACAAAGAACACAAGAGGACTTTCTGCTGCCCTTCTGCAAGAGCAGACCTCTGTTTTTACCTCCAAAGAATATTGAAGAAAATGCATTAAAGAACAATACAAAAATTGTCAACTTGAACAGGATAGCTGGATTCTTCTCTTATAGAGGATGGTGTATGGGATATAAATGAACTCCCTTCTACACACAATCGTAATTAAAGTGAAACAGAAAGAGAAAGAGAAAAAGTTGTCTTTGATTGATACATTCTAAAGAATTATTTAACTGCATCCTCCTCTACTGTCCAATCTCTGATGTCAGTTCCATGTAGAAAGCCTAGGAAATGGCTGTTACATTGCATGATGGGCTGTACATCAAAAAACATTTCTTAGAATAGAAAGTTTAGTTTTCCTTATCAAAAGTTTTCCCCTCTCACTCTTGAGGTTATGTTGAGACTGCACTTTGTGCTCTGATCATCACATCAGGGTCACAACCATTGCCACAGGTACTGGTAATACTCAGCAAAAGGCTGTTCACTATAGACCAAAACCCTGCACAGGGCCTGCCTTGCATCTTACGACTATTCTGGAGCCTACACTAAGTTCCTGGTGCCGTAGAAGTACCCATCACCATGTTTATCCATATTGGTATGCCAGCAATATCCAAGCTGACCTGAATTCACCTAGTCTAAATCTAGCTTGGGAATCTCAGGCAATACATATCCACAAGGCCTGGGAGGGTCTTTGCCACTCAGCAGCTACTGGGCTTTGCTACCCCTACTACTTTCATAGCAACTGCTACAAGGAGACCACCTTGCCAGTATAGCCCCACAGCCTCTTCTACTAATCTGCAAGGTATTTTCTATGCAGTCTGTGTGCTTCCCCAGATGATCTTCAAGGGTATGAGGTATAGAAAAGCATCCTGCTACAGCAGAGCCTCCACAGTTTTCTTCCATCTGCCAGGCCAAGATCTGAAGTCTCTGCATTGCGGCACCCCAGCTTCCTACCTGGGAAAGGAGCAGGATTCTTGTTAGCCTAGCTTCTAACATAACCAACATGCAGAAACATCTTTGAAAACCAGCCTGGAGTTCTGTATTCCTACTAAGAGGCACACTAAAGTTGGCCCACATTACTCTCACATGATAAGCTTCCCCTCTGTAGGAGCAGCAGTCAGCACAGACCTCACATTTCTGCTCTGCAAGTACAGGTTTCAGTTAATGAGCTAAAAGATATGCTCTATTAACTATGAATAAAGTACAGCCAAGAACTCACAGTAGAGCTGTCCAAGAGAGCATGTCCATGAAAGCACTAGACCTCTCTGATATCTACACACTGTGCTGCTTATAGCCTTGCAATAGTAAAACCCCTGAATCACTACTATGAAAGACCAGTTTCTGTTGAAGATCATTACAACAGTAATATAATGATACAGCTAACTATAGGGAAAAGCTCCAAGTGACTCCGAAATTTCAATCAGGAATCATCAGTATTAATGTTTGTACTGATAGTATACACAAACATATGAAGCTGAATGACTCAATAGGCCTCAATATAGATTATTTTTACCTCTTAAAGAAAATAATTTTTTAAGCACACATAATATCTACCGAAAAAAAAGTTATATAATTAATGCCTTCAGAGAACCACCTCACTTTTTTCTACGTTCTTCTCCTGTGAGGTGCCATGGCACTGCCCATTATGTGTGTTTTAAAACCACAGGTAGTGGCAAACAGCTGATGCCCAGCCAGGCAGACACGCCACGCATCGGGCTTGCTGCTCACACCAGAAGCACACACGAGCCCTGTGTCACTAGATGGAGCTCATCACCTACCAAAGCTACACACGGCAGAGTTGGAGAAACAATGTAAATCAACCAAATTTATATTCAGGCAAGCTACTTAGTTGGTTTGCTTTCTTGTTACGTTCTTTAAAATGGTTCCATGCATTCTTAACCATAAATCTCAGCAGATTGATAGGACACAGAGAGAAGTAAAGGAGGCAAAAGGTAAAACTCCATTCTCTGCACATTGTAGTTTAGGCATATAAACACCAGAGTTAACTGATCCCCACGGAAAGGAACTTATACCTTAACTGCTTGTTTCTGGGGATAATCTTTTCCACTGAGGTAAAAACTCCAAATTAAAAGTCCTACCTTACTAGATGAGAAAACTGAAATCTAGAAAGCTCAGGGCTAAACATCAAAATTTGAAACCATTTTGAATCAATTCTATAGTTGCAGTATATACTTAATAGATTCCAAGCTTGAGCTGAAACTACAAAATTTTCAGGTCCTACACAAATTAAACCTCAGTAGGCCAGATATTCAAACAAATTTACAAACTCTCATCAATTTCACTAGCAACCAAATGCCAATAACATTTGAGGATTAAAACCTAAATGTGCCTGAATTTTATAGCTTTGCTAGTCTTGCAAAAAGATCTAGGTTTACAATCCTTTGCCTAAATCAAAAAGACTTTCTTAACAATGATAAATGGCTCCACAAAAACATGCTATTTACTCTTAAAAGACCAGGATGCAGTGTAGTAAGACCTTTGAAAACCAGAGCCTCCTCTCCTCTCAGTATGTTATCCATGGGTGGTTGGAGAAAAACACACAGCTGAAAAAGGGGTTTGGTGCTATTGTGGACGGCAAAGCAACAGAAGCTCCAAGAGCAGAAAGCTTTCTAAAATAAGATGACTTTGCTTAACAAGTTGGTGCTGTCAGAAAGGTTTGCAAGCAGCATTCTTTTGTTAATGGACAGCTTTGCAAATGCTTATGAGGCCTCACTTGCAGTTTGCCCATACGAAGTGTCTTGTCTAGTGACTCAAAGTGGAAAAGACACATCGTGTAAGAAGGCAGCAATGCCTTTATTCCCCATGCATTGCTTTCATAGCAAAACAGTCCCCAAACTGCAAAACATGTAATTCATTGATGCCATGAAGATTTTTTGCCTTTTCTTTTATACCCCCTGTTATACCTTTTTTACAACTTCTGTATTCTTAGTGCTTTTTGCCTACATTCTTGGACTTGTTTGTTAAGCTGAGAGACTAAACATTTTAGAAGCTTCGTAGCTAGGGATCAGTGTGCCCCAGACACCAAGGTCCTCTCCAGAACACATTCTGTAAACCAAGATAGAACCATCGAGGAAAAGGCTCCTTGGAGAGGGGGTGTCACTTGAGCCTCTCATTGGGGAATCTTTGATAGATATGCTAATTAGTAAGACCTATAATGTTATACCAGATCTTTTGGGGGAGGGCATTTTGCGAGGTGCATTTTGATGCATGTGACCTGGACGTGTGCACCTAAGGATCCTTAAAATATATAACAAGGTAAAATCCCTTTTCCCCTTCTAACCATGTATGACTCTTGATTTTAAGACCAGGAAAAGGCATCACAACGATGCTTGAAACATAGGTGACCCTCCTCAAAACCTGAAAGACTTTCAGACAGAAAATTTCAGACAGAACTGGCTTTAAGCAGTTAAGAGAAGAAAGGTGAAAAAAACTCCAAAAGCCTTCAATAGTGGACCCCTCTCTTGATCTGGTTTGCCTGCTCACAGTACCCTATGCCTAAGAACAACCAAAACACAGTCCCAGTGCAGGTACAAAGGAAGTAGCAGGAAGCAATCACAGAGGAGTCTCATCATCAAGAGAGGAATCTCTGTACATGAGAAGTATCTTCCAAGCCCTTAGGATGGAAAGACTGGAATAAAAACTAAGTGAGTGCAAGTCTCATATGTCCCCTATGTATATTCTAATCCATGACAAGAAAATTATAACCTAATCCTAGACGTATTTTTATGCAGAAGAATTTTTTATTAAAGAGCTGCAGTTAAGCTCTTTGCCTTGATGCTATCTTGCAGTAATGAGTTTCACTGCTTAGTTACAAAACATGTCAAAAGTATTTTATCAATTACTGTTGAATCTGCTGCCTTTCAATTTTAGTTCCATGATTTGGGTTCTTCTGTTACTTCAAGAAAAAAAGAGCATCCCATGCATCTTATCACCATTCATGACTGAGTAGCTCTGTCATTGTCTGCTACTCACACCCTATCTAATTGATATATTCTTGATTTCTCCTAGGAGCACGACTTTGATGCCAACATTTTATCACTTGTTTCTGAAAAAAAAACCAAAAACAAAAAAAACCCCACCAAACCCAAATAAACCAAGAAAAGAAAAGACTGTCTGAAAGAATTTTCCTATTGCAGCTAAATTTTACCTAAATAGGTAAATATATTTAGAAGTACCAAATACTAAAGATGAAAAAGAGGAAGCCTTGTCACATCTAACAGAAGGAAATGCCTCACTGGGAAGTATACAAACAGTGAGTAAAAAAATACAATCAAATCTTAAATACAGTGAGAGTCTATATCTTACAGTGAACTCGCAGCTAAAAAACAAACAAGCTCTAATCCACTTAATCCACTTTCCTGTTTTCAACCGTGGCCAGAGGCAATGGCATAGCTATAAGGAAGAACAAGAGTGGTGCACTGTTCTCTGCATCACATTTCTTTTCAAATTTTTTGTTGTTAGAGTTTGACTATGAAATTGAGCCATAAACCTCCCCTCAAACCTCTATGACAAACAGTGAAATAGAATCCAATCATCTATACAGAAAACTGGGAATTTATTGAGGTTTTGAAAGCATCAATCTGAATTATTACAACAGTCTATCAATTGTCTGAAGAGTATTTTCTTGTATTAATTTTGCATTTTCTATCCTTCCATTTTTAACAGGATTTTGTTAGGATTTTATTGGTTTCATAAAAATAATAAATGATAGAGGAAATATAGTTTAAGTACTTTTGTCCTTCCTTACTTTCTGCTGAAAAATAGAGTTTTAAAATTTGAAAAAATCTTTCTCACATCATATCTTCACAGAGTTCCACAACACAAAATGTCTTTTTTAATCTAGAAACACAATCTCAGATTTTTTAGAAATGAGAACCAAGTATTTGTAGAAGCAAGTAAGTTCACATAGCCCTAAAATTAGAGAATCCTTTGCTCACAAAGTAAGCATTCCAAGCATCTGGATGCAATTAACTAGAGCAAAGTTAGTCTGCAACTAACTAGAGCAAAGAAACTAGTGCTAAAAATTTAAAAAGGAATATTATGCTTTTAAATGCCTTGCATCTCCCAAACCCTGCAAGTTTTAAAATCAAAGTCTCAAGTGCTGCATATATTTAATTAGATGGATGCTTGAAGCAGATTTTGTCCCTCCTCTCATGCTTAAACTGAAACCTGTAAAGCTTTTCCAAAGAACAATTTTGATTACTCCAGCCCCAATGGATATTTTTTTCTATTCTATTTCCTTCTACTCCAGGGAAATAAAGGGCAGAGAATAAAGCAGCCTTTCTTGAGCTTCATTTCAACTCAAAAAAAAAAAAAAATTAATAGAAGACCCTAGAGTGCTGTGAAATGGAGGGAAAAAATAAATAAAAATTGAAGTGAGGCAGTAAAAACCCTTACAGTCCTGTTGGCAACTATCCAGCATCAACACATGCAGGAATTAGGAAATTTAAAACTTAAGCAATATTTTAGCATTACTACTTTTCAGTCTACTGTTCAGTTTCCTTTCTTCCCTTTCTCTTTCTCATTGTATGTCAGAGGCACAAGAAGAGGATTATTCCTGCTGTAAATCACAAGATAATTTTTAGATTAAGTTCTCAGTCCTCGGCCTGAGGGTTGCATGTGACAGTTCACCCCTGCTAGACATCAGATTCTCTAGCAGCAGAGTGTGGGGAGGATTTCCTGACCAGCTCATTCCACAGCATGCTACTCCTCTTTCAGAAATGGGTCCATTTAGATGAGCGGCTCACTACAAATTCAATTAGTTGAAACTCAAGACACAGGTCTAGGTAAAAGCTTTATTTCCATCAAAATAAACAACTATATTAACTGTTAAAAGATATCGCTAGATATCTAAATGAAGTCCAAAACACTTATACTCCACTGGTTAAATACACATACTACTAAACTGCACTTAAGTCCTAAGTGAAGCACAAAGCAATACTACAGCATAGCATAGCAAGTAAAGACTGTCACTGACAAGGGTAGCTGAAAAAGAAAATACTGAAAATTTGGAGATGAGGGGTACCACTTAACATTCCCATCCTTGGCAAATGCCAGTTGAACAGACCCAGGTTTGCTTTGTCAAGATACACAGGCTGCTATTGAATCAGAGGACAGCCACACAGTATATCACCATACACCACACCAAATCATATTAAAAACTTCATTAATATTATGAGGTGCTATTACTACCTAGATTTCTGAAGAATCCTCAGCAATCATATGCTCTTCTCAGCAACAGCTAGCCCTACTATATATTTATCTCCCATCCACCCTGGTCTTGCCAGGCTCATAAAATTTTAGTTATCACAACATACTGCTGCCTAAGCACATATGTCTGCACCACTTAAAACACACTAGTGTTATCTGAGACACCTACACAGCACTAGCAAATATGACACATAAAGTCATGCTTTCCTGGAGTGCCAACTACAGACCAGGCTATCTACCAAAGGATATTTAAAATGACACTGTACACCACCCTACTGTCAGTTAAATCTCATCCCTATCCAGCTATCCCAACCCAACAGTTTGGAGAGGCTAGAGGCAGCCCACATTCCTCTGCTCCCCCAGCCAGCAGCTCTCATCCCAGTAAAGCACTGGTGAGAAAAATTGCTGCTGAACAAGTGAGATGACTGGCCTTTGGGAAAGCATCTCATGGTGGGAGATGGTCCAAGGAGACCGCTGATGTTGACTGCTGCTTTTGACAGGGGGAACCCTAGGAGACATGAATGGAGTCCTCCTATCCATACTTCAGTCTGGGAAAGAAGTACCCCAGAAACAGGTTTCCAACATGTGAAATCCACTGGTGCCCAAGAAGTCTGGCCAAGGGCTGAAAGATAACACTTTTCGTCTAGGCCAGAACTCCAGATTTTGGTGATGAAATTTAACTTGATGATACTACAGTGGATTTTAGCACTGGTAGTATGAAACACTAACAACCTGTCTTGAAGTGACTTTATGATGCTTTATCCCCTATCATCTGCCCCATGCCAGGCATGAGTTCTGTGCCTTTAAAGCTAGGTCCAGGAGAGAGGGGGGGAAGCCGGTGGAATTCTTTCAGCAGCCTGTGTTCAAAAACACAGGTAACTCGCTTGTTCTGTCCCCAGCTCTCAGCTCTGCAACAGGGAAGAGAGTGGCATTCTTTTGCTTAAGCTAGCTTCTTGTTTTTTAGCTGAAGCAAGAAGTTTTCCCGGGACTGTGGCTTCTTCTTTTCTCCTGAAACTGTTTCAGCTTTGCTCTGAATTTACCAGGTCTTCTCCACAGAGGTTTTATTATCTAACTTTATTCATTTTCTTCTCGTGCCTGCATGCACCCTGCTTGTTAAGTTAACAGCTTTTTTTTCACTTTCCTTCAAGAAATTTCTTGGGCATGGGTTGCTGAAACCTGCTATTAGAGGACACGCTCATTTCAGACATTTCCTCAAACCAAGACACAACTGTCGCGGGTTCGGTTTGTCCCGGGCGGAAACACCAATTTAGGGTAGTGGTTTGGTCCAAAATACTCATTACTGTTTATCTGCTGTGAGATAAGAATTAGGAGAAATGCAAAACAGGCACCAAACTTGAAAGAATATAAAGAAGTTTATTAACAGACCTAAAAGAAGAAAAAAAATTATACCACCTTCAGAACTCTCCTCCTCCCCCCACCTTCCTCCCTTCTCCCACTGACAATGTAAAAAGACAACCCTTTAGATGTTCAGTCTGTTTACCACTTCCATAATAACCTTGTTCAGTCCATTTAGAAAGAGAAGTCTCTTCTTGCTCATGCTATGAAAACAGTATCACAACAAGACAGCCGCCCACTTCCAAATATTGTTCAGTCCATTTAGGAAGAGGAGTCTCTCTGCCTGCGTGTGAGTCCTTTCCCCCGACTTGCAGCTTTTCCCGCAACTGCTTTCGAGGGTCCACTCTTGAAGTTTTTTGGGGTACAATTTTAAGGTTGAGCCGTTCAGAAACAAAAACAGAGGCCCTTCTCCTTCCCTGGGAGCAAAGGGTCTTCATCATCTTCATCTTTAGGACTATCTCTGGGAGCATCTCTAGGGACTGAGGTTTTCTCCTTTCCCGTTTGGAGCAAAAGTCCTCATCTGGTTCATCTCTCCCTGTCCAAACTTCTCATGAAATTACAGCTGCGTCAGCATCTGCCTATCTCAACGCAGGTGCTTTTGCTTACGAGTTGAACACTCCACCCCCCATATCTTCATGAAATTACAACAGGATACTCTGATATATCATAGCTTCACAACAGAATTTCAGCTTTAAGCATCTCCTCTCTCTCTTCCCTCAGGTTTTCAGCTCTTCACAGCAGTAAAAGGGTTAATCTCACCTCGGCCTTGCAGCTTTGCAGCTGGAATGTTGAATTTTTCTTATCGCAGTGGAGAGGGGGGAGAGCCGAGCTGCTCCGGCTGCCCACGGCAAGGCAGTGGGGGGGGTTCCACGGCTGGAACAGGTCCATCGGCTCCAGGATGGCCGTGGCCCGGCCCGGCCTGGCCCAAGCAGGGCCTGGCCGGGCCCGCTGGCCCCCACCCGGGCCCCGCAGCCACCTGTGCCAGCGCCGGAAACGAGAGAGAGCTTGGAGGGGGAGTTTGCCTATTCTTAAATGTGGATCACAGAGGTGATCACAACTTTAAGTGGCTTAGAGAATTGTCCATATTCAAACTGGCCAGCTGATAGGTTCTATCAGTTCCCAGAGGAAACTGTAAGCACCCCTTAGCAAGGACGTCCCTTCCGGGACTATGCTTGCTAACCTATGACAACAACCCATAGCTCCACAGCTGAAGGAAAGCAGTCAGCTGCAGCATCACCAGCAGCTTTCACCAGCAGCCCTGCAACTTTTGCAAATTTTGAATTATCTCTGCCATGCTCTCAGACTACCCAGTCTGACAAGATCACAACTACAGTAGGAAGAGCTGTAAATAATTTAATGGGTAAAAATATGCATGTTTCCACTCTGAATAACCGGCTTTGTAGGAATCACAGTGAATTTCAATATCCCTACACCTATATACTTGCATTAAGGTGAGAAAGACTTATAAAACCAAAGGCAAGATTAGTTGATCACATCCAATCCACACACAGAATATTTCTACAGAATTTCCTATATTTATTTACTAAGGGTTGATTTTTTTTTTTTGTTTTGATGTAAATTCCTTTTGCCAGTCAAAATGCAAACTAAAATTTAGTATTTGTCAGCACCAGTCTGAAAACAAGCACAAACTTAGTGCGTTTCAGTCCTTCCACTTTTAACCTCCCCATCTGTTTTTTGAAGTCTAATCTGAAGATATGAGTCCTCTACTCCTTAGGTGTGTTCACTTCTCCATAACAAGTACTAAGATGCTATAAATCCTCCTGCCTACAACACAGATTCTTCATCCAGTTTTCCAAGAACAGTATTTTGTTGACAATTACTCACTAAAGATTTCACCTTGAGTCCAGACATCACTGCACGCATGGGTACCATCAAAAGCTACTTAGGTGATAATGGGACTGGTAAACTTGGTAGACAGGAATCTGCCTAGATGGGTATAAATCAATCGTCCTGAGGGGCCAAGGATGGACTGTACACTATCATTCTTCTCACAAAAAAAAAAGAGCAGAGCTACTAGAAACAAAGTTTTCAAGTCTTTTACACATTTCAGGAGGAGTAATTTTAAAGTGTCTGGGATACTAGAACCAGAAAGAGGACATGGCTCTAACAACATCCAAACTACAAAAAGCAAGACATAAATTGGAGTTTACTACCTCATCTTACAGAACATGTGTGCACAGGCTAAAATCCAGATAAATGTAATAGGTTATTTATTGATGTACCAGAGACTGAAATCTCCATGTACTACTGTGCCCCTGCGAAGTTTTACTGACTTTCACAAATATTAATTTAGCTGTATTGTTTTCCTGTTATTTCAAATTTACAAACAGCTCTAGGGATCTTTGGTTTTGTTACCAGCAATTAAAAAGATAAAACATAAAAGTATATGAATAAATAAGAACAAGGAGTTTCTTTTTTTCTCCCAAATGAAATTTCAGCCAAACAAGATAGATGCTGTTCCACATAAAAACACTGTTGAAAAGAAACCTGTGAAAGCTCCAAAGCTGGGGTGGGTAGCTGGGTTGCCCACCTTATAAGCAAATATACTCACTGTCATCTTGGTAAGGATTCACAGAAAGGCAGAGGCTTTAGCGTGTGACCATGAGGTAATGGCGACCTGCTATTTCTGTTCAAATTACAATTTTTAAAAATGGTCATATGGATTAGGCAGTGGATTGAGAACAAATATAGTCCAGGTTCTTTCTTAAGCTCCTCCCCAGCTTTCCTTTAAACCTCTATCTGTTCATCCTTAATCTATTAACTGAGACAAAACTCTCTCTCTCATGAAATACCATTATATTAAATGCATCAGAAATGTGTCAACAATAGCTATGTCAGAAATAAATGCTGTAACACAAGCAACTGAAGCAGGAGATGGTCCCCACCACTCAGGCATCAATCTGAGCACTGCAGATGGCCTCTGCATGTTTTAGATGGCTGAGCCGACCCTGAAGGCTGCTGCTAAGTTTTTTCTGTAGAGAGAGCCCTGGTCCTATGCTCAGATGACATCAACATTGAACAGACAATAAAAATACAACAAAATTAATCTGTAATGTAATGTGACCCTCAGTGAGTAGAGCCATTAGGAAAGTAAGCATACTTGACCTCTATTCTCTTTGCTATGATTTACACATCTAGAGTAAATTTTTGCCCCAGGCATATGTTGGATATAAACTTGAACAACATGCACAGGTAAATCCTTTTCAGTCACCAAAAGACAGGGACGTCTCTTACAAACATAGAAGGAGATGGTCTCTTTGTAGAAAGCCAAGCAACAAAGCCATAAGGAGAGAAGTTTTGCCTGCAGACTAAATATGCAACAGAAGCATTAAGATTAAAGTATCCCTTTGTCTCAATTATTTGTTATTGAATTAGATAAAATATTGCATCAAAAAACATCAGGCCTTGTTGTACACAAACTGAACTCCGGAGAGAAGGCTGCAGTATTAAAGAAAGTGCAAGCATGATGATATCCATGTTCAAACCCCACAAGTCCCAGTGCACTCCCACATGACTTGAGAGATACGCACAGGAAGGGCTAAAGTTACTTCATAGTTACAATAGTCAATGCTGCTTCTCTCTGAAAGAGACAACAGAAGGTAATAGGTCCCATGCTAGAAACTGTACCTACATGTTCAGCATTCCTCCTGCTAAATTCATTTGCAATTAGAAGATCAAGTTCTTCCACTTGTAACTTGACAAAGGACACTGAAGAAAGAAGACAGAATACCTACGCCTCTTCCTACTTGACCCACGACCAGAAAAGAGCAGTCTTCAGGAATCCCAGGATGCCACGACCAGCGGGAAAGTTTGAAACAGGGAAGATAACCCCCAATTGTTGCCTCAAAGGCAACTTGATTAGGGAAAACTTAAAGAAACAGGACAAAGACAAGTTCACAGACCTGATAGGATAAACTGAGTGCTACAGGAGTTGGCTGGTGCCATTGCAAGGGCACCTTCCACTGTCTTTGAAAGATCATGGTGGTTGGGAAAGGTCCAGAAGATGGGAAAGGAGCAAATGTCACTCCTGTCCACATGGTGGGCAAGGAAGAGAATCCAGGTAAGTACAGGCCAGTTAGACTCACCTCAGTCCCTGGGAAAGCGATGGAGTAAAACCTTCTGTACAACTTTTTCACATTTTTGGAGAATGCAACTGGAAGTAGTCAGTAAAGAATTCTTAAGGGTAAATCATGCCTGACTAACCCGATAGCCTTCTACAAGAAGGTGGGCCAAGGGAGAGCAGTGGATGTTATTTACCTTAATGCAACAAGTCTTTTGACACCATCTCTCACAACACCCTCATGGGCAAGATGACAAAGTACAGTTCAGTAAGTGCATAGTGAGGCGGACTTAAAACTGTATGAAAGACCAGGTCTAATCAGTTGTGATCAGCAGCAGGGAGTCAGTTTGAAGGTAAGTCACTATGGTGTACCCAGTGATTGATACTGGGGCCAGTCCTGTTCAACACCTGCATTCATGACCCAGATGATGGCACAAAGAACACGTTCAGCAAGGTCACCAATGATACAGAGGGAGGACTGGCTTGTACACCAGCTACTTGTTGCCCAGTAGATCTGCAACTTTCATCCTCATTCCTTATGTTATTGTTATTATTAAAATCACTCTTCATGAAGGTCCTGTTTTTCTAATGATTTAGCTGCAGCCACAACACATTCTCAGTAATGCACCATCCCGTGCATATAAATCAATGACTTTCATTTTTTGTCTTCTATTTATAATTTCACAAGTTTTGTAGTGTTGGGTTCCTTTTGTTTGGATTTTGGGTTTGGCTGGGGTTTTTTTGGCAATAGAAATAAAGCATTCTTGATCATATATTAAATGAGAGTGACCAATTGGGTTGAAAACTCTGTTCTTCTAAGTCTCTGATTAACTAACAAGGAACGGAGATCAGTAATTTTTGAACAAAATATATACAGAAAATGGCTTAAAGACAGGACCCTACAAGATCTTTTGAAGCTTTCATTCACCTGTAAGTACTGTCAAGTCCACAAATTACACAGAATGCATCCTCCTTGCTTTCAGATGTTAATAATGAGAATGGGGGACAGGGGAAGAATTCACCTTACCTTTTTCAGAAGCACCATCTGATGATACTTTTCAAAAGTATTTTATATGGATTTAAGTTTTCACCATGGAATATTACTGGGCACATACTTACTTTTGGTGCATATGTCCATTCCTCCATCACCTACCACAGATATGCTTCAGGAATAAAAATACACCAGGCACTGGACTTCTAAACAAAGTAGAGAAAGTACCAGAAAGCTCCTTCAACAAGAATAGACAGGAAGCAGCATAAAATGAGATTTAATTGGAAGTCCGTGCCCACAGATAGATGTTTTGCTGTGGGTTTCTCTAGAAGAACACATTCTTTCTCATCATAAACTTCCAGTGTCTCCAAGCATGACTTACCAAAACAACCTCAGATGTTGGGAGCCTTCCTGCTTTTATATTTTTCTTTTCTTTAAAGGAGTGAAAACAAAAGAAATCCGAGCTACATAGACAAGCACGACAATTTAATTCACAGCAGCGCAAGCTGTATCACTTAGTCAAAGGAATGTTCTAAACACCTGTTTATGAGCAAAACCAGTCGTAAAAACAGCTGTTAGCAGGAAACAGAAGCTAACAACAATTTCCCATCCTTTTCCAGACACATAATGACATTTAAATCACATAGCATCACAGAAGAATTGCATAGAGCTGATGGTAATTGACGTAATTACTTGTATGCATTTCTCCACTACATAGCGTTATGCTGTAAACCCAAGCATGTTAAAAGTAAACAGAGCTTTTGAAATCTTAAAACAAGAATATAACATTCCCTGCTGGATCCTTTTAACCTGTAGGTGTAAAGAAAGCAACTACTTCAAAGTTTTAAAACTTCAAAATCTGTAATTTCAACCTCAGGCAAACACTGAAAAAAATTAAAACTTCGCCAGTTCCTTTTGGTTAAATGGGTTCAGATCAGAGTGGAGATGATACACAAACAGGTAATGAATGTTTATGTGATTAAAGATGAAGACAAAAAGAAAAAGAAACCACTAGGGAAAATATGCATAGTCATATTTTTCTTAATTCTTTCAAAAGAACCAAATCTTTCACCTGCAGATCTTTGATGGATCAGAGCAGGGAAAAAAAGCATCAGTGAATGTGAATCACAGAAAACTCTCCTTCCTTGAGTATGCATTAGCATCAGCAAAACCATAAGGGAAGCAACAAATAACAACATGCTGAAGGTTTTATCTTAGAGGGGATTGCTGCTTAGGAAGACTTCAAAAATCCTAAACGACAACAGATTTTACTAATAAATATTTGGATCCTATGTATTGGCCACATACAGGGAGCTTGAACTGGTGTTACAGGTTGGGAAGAGGAAAGTAGCTCTGCAGTCAAATGTGTCTCTAGTTACATACAGATCTGTGGGTAAACTGTGACACCATGTGGAAAAAATATCTCTTATAAATACAGTTAAAACATCTGATGAAGAACATCAGGGGAAAAAACCACCCATCTCCCATATAGATAATAAATGCATCACTCTAGACAATGAAACTCAACAGGTTAAATGATGAGCCTAAGTGAAGGATTGATATCAATGGAATATCCTATAATAAGCATGGAAGAATGTAGAGAGGACACACCATCCTCCATACACAAAGAAAGAAGGTTCCAAAGCTATCGGTTCTTCCATACATATAAACTTTCAAACAACCAATGCTCAAAAGATTACTTTTTGACTCTCCATTTGAAAACATTTTTGGATTCAAAATAAAATAAATAAGTAGCAGTGGGAAAAAGCCCAGTGGTCCAGAGTGTAATAAAATAAGCTCTAAAAAAACCCCCAACCATATTACCCCCAACACATTTTAATTTAGCACAGCTTTTACCAATACCCCAGAAAAGTATGAAAGATGCTGTGGATATTTCCAGAGCCATGACTGTTGACAGATGGGAGGTGTCTCATAAGTACTTTTTAAAGATTTAGACAACTGGGTATTTTATTGCTCTACATAGCTCTACCTGAGCTGTTTAATACATCTTAGTACCTTTCAGTAATTAATCCTTCATTCTGGTTCTCTGTGTTAGCAACTTATTGGAACAGCACACAGGCTGAGATAACTTTCGTAAATCTGATGGTATGTCAACAGAAAATCAAATAACGTGCTTTCTGTTCATTTGTAAAACAGCCTTTCTATTAAGCACAAACAGATGAAGCCCAAGTGATGTTGAAGCTGCACTAATGGGGTGCTGATTTTTGCTCCACAAGCACAGTATCTGGTCTTTAGAAAGAAGGGAACAAGGCCACATGCCTCTAAAAACCATACAGGTTCTGATCTCATGTTACGTGAATATGGCTGCTGAAATAACTCCAAGAAAATCATGAAAGGCTGTAAACAGTGGAGTATGAGGGATCAAGGATGGGGAATGGGGGACTTACAGAACTGACATGCTTAAACACTTAAATTGCACCTTAACTTAGCTGCTATACTGTTTCAAGATCAATTCAGTACTCATTGCAAGATAAGTTAATTAGAAATGACAAAATAATGGGTGTTTAAGTAAAGCATGCTTTCCTCCAAAAAAAGTCAGAAAAGCACATTTTCTTATGCAGGAAGATCCTAACAATCTGGCTTTCCCCAGATTAAAAAATACTTGTCTTCCAAGATGACCTCATGACCTACCTCCCAGACAATTTTAAAGTACTTTTAACTCTATAGTGTAAGGATAGCTCATTTTTCCTACTTACTATTCAACCTAAGATATACTTCGGACCTTTTCTAATGCAATGTAACTTAGTCAAAATCAAGTTTATCTATCCAGCACTGGACCAGGTGAATCCTGTTGTGGTTTAATCCCAGCCAACAACTAAGTACCACAAGCTGCTTGCTCACTCCCATCCTCACTTTGGAGGATGGGAAAGAGAGTCAGGAAAAGGTAAAACCCATGGGTTGAGGTAAGAACAGTTTAATAACTGAATAAAGTAAAACACTGTAATAAAAGGAAAAAGAGAGGAACAAAACTCCGATATCATTGGCGTTTACAATATCACTGGGGTTCACAACCCTAACCCATTGCTCACCACCTACTGACCAATGCCCAGACAGGCCCCTCAGCAGCAACTGGCCCCTCACAGCCAAGTCTCCCCAATTTATATACTGAGTGTGATGTTCTGTGGCATGGAACATTCCTTTGGGCAGTTTGGGTCAGCTGTCATGAACATGTCCTGGGTTCTTGTGCACCAGCTCGCTGGCAGAGACCAGGACACTGAGAAGTCCTTGACAGCAACTACTAAAAGTCCTGCACAGCAACAACTAAAACCATCAGTGTGTTATTGACACTGTTCTCATACTGAATCCAAAACACAGATCTGTACCACCTACAAGGAAGAAAATTGACTCTATCCCAGCTAAGACCAGGACAATACCAAAAGTCAAACCAACATTTCCACCTGCCTCTGTCTTAACTTCTCATGAGAGCTATTAATACCAGTGAAATAAGCTGATCTCCATGCATTACAGTCTCGGTTAACAAGTGCATATTTGCAGTAGAAGCTCTGTTTATTTTAACACAGAGCCAGTTTGCATACGCATTGCACCTTCAGTTTAAGAATATTAGGCAGAGATACATCAATTCCTCCAAAAATCCATTGTTCTACAGCCAGAAAAAAATAAGAAAAAGATGAATTAACTTTCTAACACTTCGTCAAGTTTTTCATGACTTGGTTTTATGGGGTCTTCCCGATGTCCAGTAGTGTTAAGCACCCTATTATGTCACTGAAATCCACATCCTTAGCAATTCTCAGTGCTTTGCACTGAAGTCTTAGAATTGTGACAATCAAACTCAGAGATCAATTTTTACCATTTTTAAATGAAATTGTTTATTCCCAGCACTTCATAGGCAGACAAAATAAAGCTGAGAAGCTATGGCTCATATGTACATGCTCTGTTAACAGTAAATCTATGAATTAGAGCTACATAAAAATGTAAGGACAGTATAGGAGAACTAACTCCTACATTTTCCTCAAGTATCTTTAAAACAAAACAAAAACCCCAAACAACAGAAAAGGTTTTGAGGGTTGTTTTTTTTTTTAATCTTTCAAAAATCCTTTGGGTAGTGAGGCAGATAGTTTGTGGGCAGGATCTTCAACCACCAGAAGATCTTCCATATATCCAACATTACAATCTTACACCATGACACTGACATAAGAAATGGGCAAAGACAAAAGAAGCAGCGTTATACAGCATCCCTAAAATTACAGTATACTACTGTGTAGAAGCAAATTCCCAATGCTGACTGCTGTCTAATATAAAAGCTGTATAATTTGAAAAAGCCCAGTACAAAAAGTGAATCTACCCTGCATAAGCCCAATGCTGCCTTCTGTTATTAGAGATTCGATGGACTGCAGACAAAATCATAAAAACACAACCAACAGCATCTACAGGCTCTCTTATGTAAGTTCAGGAAATCCTAATTCAAAATTTCTAGGCTACACATAATAGATCTTTATAATTTTAAACTTTTCCTAGAATTTTTTGATATGGATGAAACAGAAAGACAATCAGAAAAAGTAGTAAGGCTGTAAGTAAAACTACAGCAGACATAGATATGCTGTTCTACTACCAGTTATGCCTGAACATACACACAAAGGCCAAGATGTGCCCCACTTAGACAGCAAATGAACTGATTGAAACAGGAACCTTTAGTTTCAGGCTTTTTCCTCATAAGCAATCCAAAATATCATAAAGATAATAATCTCAAATCCCCGGGCTTTTCTAACTTTGGTGTTAGGGAGTTTTCCTAAGTAACTAACTCTCTTAAAGTTTGTATTTTATGACCAGCTTCAGACCAGATATTGACTAACAAAGCAGTACCCCTTGCTTTCTGCATGACAAACTCAACCTGACTGAATCTCTAAGCCTACAGAAGCACTTGAACTCTTTCTCAGCAAGATCAGTGCATGATACTTCTCTATGCTGTTAAGAACCCTTCTTGGTGTTTATATACCTTTGCACAAACAACCAAAAGTCTAGTGTCCAGCAGGGGAGTGTCCCTCGTGTCTCTACAGGAACAGGATGATCCTTTGCATCATTTGTCTTCTCAGTAAGAAGATATAATGCTATAAAGGTAATCAATCCACAGAGATGTACAGCAGTATTTATAACAGAGTGCATCTATCATGTGTTACTGAAACACTTCAGGGAGGACTGCATAAAAGAAAAATCAAAGTGCTTTGAAGAAAACTATCTCTTCCCCACCACCATGAAATCTCACATCAGTAGCATTCATCTCAGCTTTAAAATTACAAATATGCTTAGAAGCAAAGATTAGTTTCATTCTCACTTATTTACCAACAGTCAAAACATATCAAGAATATTTTGTAACTCTATAAATCCTTCTTTTACAAAAATTCAAATAAACACCAACAAAAAAAATTTAACTGTCTTTATTTTATGAAACAGGAAACTGAAAAGTGTTAAGATGCACATAAATTATAAAATACTGCCTGAACTAAACTGAACTCAGATGCTTTGTTTTCTGACCTTTTCCCCCTACCATCAATGTGTGTATTCCTCTGAGAGGGTAATTCTGAGAGTTCTCCCATATGACTCTGCTTTTCAAAAAGAGCAAAGAGCTATCCAAAACCTCATTTTTCCAAAGAAACAAGGACAGTGTTTATGCATGGAGGAAACAGGTTTAGGAAACAAGTAATACTTCTGGATTGTTTACCAACAATGAGAACTGTGAGTCACATGAATGCTTAGAAGAATACATAGCACAATGAGAAAGCTGTGCCCAATCTATGGAAGCCATTCAGGAGATCATGCACATCAGTCTGCTGAGCTAAATCAACAGTTCTTCATAGGGACATACTTTGAAGAAAAGGGAATAAGCAAGAACAAAGTAAAAAAATACAAAATTACCAAGGATAAGAAACTTTCTGTTGGTGAAGACTGACACCAAAGCCAAAGTGACTTTCAGCTATAGGAAGATACGTTCAGTTGGATTAGAATGAAGACTGGGACAAAAGGACAGAAATTAATCAAATCTCAGAGAAGTGCCAGCTGAGATTAATTTTATTAATTAAAAAAAGAAAAAAGGGAGGGCAGATAAGAGGACCTGTATGTTACATTACAGTAAAAGAGTAAAAGCTGTCAGCTGTTCTGCAGCACACAGGCAGCGGGTGGTGGCAAGCAAAGAACAACAGCTGTTTAATTGTGTTAGCACTGCACATCAGTGGAGTTCTTTGCACACTCAGAAGTGACAGTGATTAGCAAGTGTAAGAAAAAGAAGGATCAAAGGCTGAATATGAACACTGCAAAACAATAATGAGAATTACAGAGCACAAATCACTATGACAAAGAAGTTCTGAGTGCCAAAAAAAGTTGCACCACATGATAATGTAACCAGCCTTGGAGGAGACTGGTGGGAAGGACAAAAAGTGAAAACAACTTGATGAAAAAGCCAATTACCTGGCATCATTTAAATGTTCAAATTGAGACAGTCTCCTTCAAGACTGTTCCTCAACCACACTTGCTGAAGTCAATAACTTAAAAAATGCTCATTCTCACTAGTATTAGTTATGTTCAAAAGGAAACAGACTTCAACCATTTTTAGTACCAGCTAGACCACCCAGTAAAGGTATTACAGGATAGCAGTGAAATAGCACCCAGTAGATCTCTTCTTAAATCTCTACTGAAAGTGAACATTACAAAAAACTAGAAATGTGACTGTTTTGAACACCTGTTTATAAAAGGAAAGTTGAGTTTTTACCCTCTGATGTTTTTTATTCCCCAGAAATGCAAAGTAACACCTGTAAGACACTCAGTAAACTAACTTGGCTAAACTACATATTTGGTGGGAAGGTGCAGCAGAATATCAAGACTTCAATTTCCAAATTAAGAAAAATTGGCTTTAAGTACCAAATTTATTGTAAACAGTGTAATAAGGTTGGGGAGAAAATGGACTTCATATGAGCCCATCCTACTCTTCAGTTTTTCACTGGAATGGCTTTCAGGATGTTTTGGTTATTAATTACTTTGCTCCAGTTGAAAATGATTACTTTCTCTCTATCAGACCTGGAACAGCTGTTTATTCCTTCAGCCTAGCACATCTATTAGCTTCATTTTCATGTCATACGGTCATTCAGACATTAGTCTCCTGCTGGAGAAGCACATTTTTACATAAAAGCACTCATCTAGTGTCTGTTCAATTTTGCACTATCACACCAGAACGTTGTAGCTGCATCCCCAATCTATACCAGAAAGGTATCATCCAATTTTTTGAGAAGTTTGTGGAATCAAAATGAAAATAAATGGCTGATCAGGTAGAGGCTTGAAGAGGTAGTGCCATACCCCAGAGAACACTGAGAAGATTGAGGACCACTTATACTTATAAACAGCTGACTTAGATTGCCTCTCAGAGAAAGGGTACCTCAAATGAAAGAGGAAAGTGTGCTAGTTGCCAAACTGCAACTTGTCACCACAAGAATTGTTCAGTTACTAATTATCAGGGTGCTGACAGCAGAAAACTCCCCTCTGGTTTAGATAAACTCCAGCAAAGGGAAGCTTTGTCCAAATGCTCAGACAGAAAAAAATTGGAAATGTCAAAAAAGCATAAAATACAGCTAGTAGAGTGTTGACAACATTGTAGAGAAAGTATAAGGTAGGTCTAATAGATAAAGGAATAAAATGACTATACATCAAAAACATCCATCATTCCAACCTTTATTTTAGGCAAGTTCTGCTCTAAAAATAAAATCCAATATGCTTCACCTTTAGCCAAATGTCCTGAGGAAAAATTATTTTAACTTTTGCTTCTGTCCACTCAGTTTGGTAGTAAGCACATGGTTACAATGGATTCTTTCTCCATTGCCTGAGAAGGGGGGCAAGACATAAAAGTATCATGAGGGTCTCACTCTTCTGCAAACACTCCTACAAGTTTAAGAAGGAAACCAGCCCAGCAGTATGGAAAACTCCCATCCCTCCTGCACACATCCAAATTGCTATAAGAAAAAGCACATTACAAAGATCCAAGCCTGTCAATCCTGCACCTTCAGCAAACACTCTCATTTTAAGGAATCTCAATTAAAGAAAATTTAGATTAATTTAGTTCTGAACTGTGCCCTTTTGACCTCATTTAGGCCTGAAAGTGCTTCACAGTAGCCCACAGCACACTGTAAGGGTGGCAGCAGTACTGGTCATAAGTTTTGGACACTGGTGCCTTCAATATTGAAATAAGAAACGCCAGTTCTATGAAGGGTCATGCACTGGAGAGGATGGACCACAGAGGCACCTAGGTGTTGACTCCAAAATGGAAGTCAGAACTTTCAGAGGCACAGGAGCAGCAAACAGACATGGGTTTCTCTCTTCAACATACAAAACTGCCTTTCCCATGCAGGTAATCTAGGTTTTGGCACAGGAGGGACTGGATTTTAATTTGTGGATATAAACTGAACTGTTTTTCAGCTTGGTGAAAGGCTTGTTTCTGTTATGTATAATGTACAGAGAAGTATAATGATTGCATATATTGTAAACTTGCTAAAAGTCAAAACACTATGCATTATGGAAACTGTCTCCCCTGGACATTCTGGGACTGCAGAATACAGAAAGGCACTACCTAAAACTGTTGTTTTCGATACCTGATATATTACGGGTGAAATTTTAGAGAGACAACCAGCAGCAGTTACTGGAGCTGGATGGAGCTGATGAGTTCTGTGCCAGAGTCTTTAAAGCCCTCTCTGCCTTATCAGAATGATCTTGAACATTACAGGGTGACACAGCCTGACTTAAAGCACTTCCTGACAAGAAGATTCGCTTCTTGCAAGACATGAGCAGTGTTTAAACACCAGAGGTGCACACCACTCATAACCCAGGATTCACTTATTCATTTGCTCTTCCTAAAAGATCACAAATTATAGTTTAATACCATCATCAGAAAGCATTACAACTTTTCCTTCTGTCAGCATACGCTGAACCCTGACAGAACATGTCTGATTTCCAGGTGCTTAACCATTACAGCTACACCACTGAAGTGAGAAGAAATTTAAAAGTGACTGAACATAGGGACTTAGGTCTACCTGCCTTTTCATTTCTAAATGCAAGCTTCTTGTTAACAAACCCATAACAGTATTCACATCTATCATTAACGCTGCTAAACTGTAATTAGAGCTGGCAAGTATCTAGTTCAGAGAGAGCAGCAAGTACCCAGTGTCCCACCAAGTGATGCCATGTTCCCACCTCCCCTTCAAACAGTCTTTGCTACAGAAGCTCCTGGCATTGTTGGGCAGGGGCAGACCAGGAGAAAAGTTCTCACACAATTTTCTGTAGCTTCAGGGAAGCTATACATACAGCCATACCAGCAAAGAGACCAGGATTTCAAGTTCCATATATTTCCTGACTGTATTTTTGCAGCCGTCACAGCCTTTATTATTAACCACAGTCTTGTATCTTTAGGGAGGTAAATGTGACTCATTCGTTTACACATAAAACCACCAAGTTTGAACAAGGTCATTTCCAGAAGAGCCAGGAACAGATTAATACATTTTTCTGGGCAGAATGAGTATTGCGATCATATGCACTGACCTCCTGCACAATGCAGGCCACAGCACTTCAGCCAGTAATTTCAACACTCAGATCATAACTTCAGCTTGAACCAGAGCTTATCTTTTAGAGAGACATTCAGCCCTGATTTAGAGACTTCAGGTCATGGAAAATCTTCCATCCAACTAAAAAAAATTGTTCCAGTGATTAATTGCCCACACTGTTAGAGATGGGCTCCTTATTTTAAGTCTCAGTTTGCCTAGTTTTCACTTCCAGTCATCAATCTTCATTACACATTTGTTGCTCCAAAAAGATTAAGAAGCATTCTACAATCAAGAGATCTCTTCCATGAACAAGTATCTGTAGCCTGTCTTCAATTCCCCTCTTAACCTCCACTTCTATAAACCCTGTAGAGTGAGTTTCCTACGAAAGTTATGACATTCCTAAAGTACATATCCTTAGAAAGTAAGATATTACATCATTTTTATTGCCTCCTTCTGAACCCTTTCAAGTTTACCAGGAAATGCTACTTTTGATGCAAAGGAAAAAACCTTAAATCCTTACTTTCTTAATGGTCTCCAGTGTCACATCCAAGGTAATTCCAATGCATGAATATTCCTATACTTGTACAGTCCAGTTTTCTCAGCTACAAAATTAGAGGGAGCATATGCTTAACTGTCTAAACAAGTCCATCTCCTTTTTCAGAATTACTTTTTTCAAAGTAAGAAATTCTCTTTGTTACTAGAAACAGGAATTTGCCACAGGCTGTATTAAGAAATCAATTACCCAAATGAGCCCACTTCACCTGCTATTCAAAAAAAATCTAGGGTGATCAATTTTCTCACATCAGTAGTTGTCTCTTCATTACCTTTTGGTAATTTTAACAGCTGTGTCCTTTATCTTCTCATAACATTACACCCATTACCCCCTTCCATGCTCTTGATCAAATAAAGTGGTGCATGCATGGCACAGATCATCCATGGTGCCATCTTTCCCCTTCCTCAAGGGTGTCACCGCCACAGCTACTAATGGACACTGCACATTTTTTCCATTGGCTAGACTTTTCTAGAAATCAGAACTGATATTTTATAGATCAATTGTTTCACCTTTAAAAAATAATGTTTGTAATAAATATTTAGGTCTCCGAGGCTTAAGACCCATATATACAGTACACATCACACATGCAGGATACTCTATGATCACTGCCACTGAAATATTTTGAGATCATAACTGGCACTTTTCCAAATACAGAGTAAGGTATTTGCTGATTACCATTCCTTTCTCTCCACGACAAGTGATCACTTTAGATATTCATCTCTCACACTCCACAATGGAATCATTTTAATTAAATAAATCTTTCAGAATTTAAACTTATTCACCATAGCCAAGTTCATGGTGAGGTATTTTTTTACTGTTTTTGTTTGGTTTTGTTGTGCTTTTTGTGTTTTAAACAAATCCACATGTAATTCCTATAGCTTTCTTTTTCAATTGCTTGCACTGAATCTTCCAATTTCTATTTCCTTCCCCTCACCCCAAAAAAAGACCATACTCTGTTACTCTATCACAGCACATTTAAGCACCATGCAGAAAGCCACAAGGACTTTCATACATTTCACTATGCACAATCAATCTCAACTAGCATTGCACTTCATCACCCTCGTATGTCCCAGCCATATAAAATGGAGGAAAATGCCAATCATATTTAAAATATATTCCTTCAATATAATAAGGAAGGCTCATGGTTTCATAGCCATAGCCCAGATATATTTGGTTCAGAACCCAACATTGACAAATGCAATATTACCTGTTACCTAGTTTTCTCCAGAAGGAAATCCTTCAGCTTCCAAGTCAGAAAGAGACCCAGGGAAACTGGTGGCCCAAACGCTGCACAGCTAGCTACCAATGCACATATCACATCTTCCTCTGTGGGAAGATTTTCTTCAAATGCTATGAATTTTCAACTATTTCATGCCTACTGATTAAAAACCTTAATAACATTATCAAGAAAACCTCCAAAACAAAATTAGCAGGGATACAGGTCCAGTTAACAACAGATCACCAGTCTCAATACAACAATATAGAAACTGCAAGTTATTCCCATTAAATACTGAAGGAAACTACATGAAGTTCTTTGGTTTTGACTTCCACATCCAAACCCACTACCATGTTTTGCATTAGGTTGCTCTAGTCACAGTACATGCAGAAAATAAAGAACCTTTGCTCCCTTATGGAAGGGGCCCAGTTAAGCTCTACGGGAAGAGCTCCCAGAACAAAAGCCAATTATTAAGCCCATTATTTGCAGTAAATGACAAAACACTAAACAGGAACAGCAGCTTACCATCAGGAAAAGGTGAGGGTAAGCACAGTTACCTTTGGAAGCAAACAGAGCCACATCGGAGTTCACATTTAAGACATGGTTTTAAACTCAAGGAGACTTTCTGAAACCAAGTTATCTTATTTTCTTCAGGATAAGCTTTAAAGCAAACAGAAAGCAATTCTGAAGTGTGAAGGCCTATGATATATCAGAGTTCAGGCTACAGTGTCAGTGATTCCTGCTGGCTTTACAATTTATGGACATAGGTTCACAGCCACAAATGCTGTTTACACACCGAAGAGGAGGGGCACTCCCCAACAGAGATGTATTAAATCAGTGTCTCATTTTCTCTCACTTTTAGAAATCTGAACTGATCCAGTAATGACCTTTTGTTTTTAGCAATATTTTACAATGTTCACAGCTTACAAATTTTATTGTGTTTGTTTTCTTCCCTCCCTATGTTAAATACTGCTTTACCTGCTTCTTGGTCATCTTCTCATTTCTTCTCCCTCCTTGTCTTCCTGCATTTATCCCCTTTGTGTTCAATCACCTTTTTCACTATCAAGAACCATTTCCTTAGACTCTTTTCATCCCCATATACACATGCTACTTAGCAGATGATGGGGACAGCAGAGGAAGGAAAAATGCATATCTTCAGAAACACTGTGAGTCAGGGAGGCTGGTGAAAAAAAATTAATTCCACTGATAAAACGCCACAGGAGCCTCTAAGGCTACTGTCTGTCCTAATGAAATGAGTAGCACATGAAAAGCAAGGAGGAAGAGGCAGTTTAGACTTCATACCCTCAGGTAGGGCTGCCTCTTCTAAAACAGCCCTCTGAAATATGCCATTTCAGGTGTAATACAAATAAAAATACTGTTTCAGCTGTGTGCCTCAAGTAAATTAGAAAGCTTCACATGTGCTGTGACAGCTCCAGTGGTGCCAGTCTGCACCTTGAGGCATAAGGAATGCAGAACTCTGAGCACAAGCCCAGCTGTGAAGCCCTCTCATACCACTGTGGAGAAAATCCTCTCTGCTAAGTTAAAGATATATAAATGAGAGAGCAGATAGCAATGAAACATTCAGCCAGGAAAGCAGGAGGGACCCAGAGAGCTTTAAACTGACTGGGAATTTTTTTAAGTTCAATTGAGAGGGCTGGAAGAGTAAATTCAGTTACATTCAGGACAAGCAACCACAAATAAGTCTCATAAGTGCAGCACTGGAGCATGATGAAAGTAAGTAGCATTAGACAATAAAAGCAAACACCAGGTTTCATCCATCTAGCATCCTAGGTTATTAAATGTTTCTTAAAAGTTGGATCACAAGAAAGATTAGGATAGGCTACAACTCTAAATACAAGAAGGCTTTAAAGCCCCCCTTTCACTCCCTGTTTTTTCACTCCTCTTGAAAACCCCTTCTGTCCCAGGCACTTCCTTTAAGCCTGTCCCTGCCTGTGTGTTTCTGTAAACACACAATGGACAGCAAAATTTCCAGTCTAGAAGGCAAAAAAGGGAAAATTCTAACTAAGGCAGCTGATTTATCCTGTCCAAACCAGAAATCATCAACATTGCCTCATCACAGACTTATGTTTACTACAGTTTAAATTCTCCAGGAGAAAGGACTGTGCACAGCAGAAAAAACCCACACATTCCCAGCACAGCCAAGCCCTCAGGCCCTGCATGTCTCCTCCAGCCCCACTGACCTGCAGGTGTACACAGCCTGTCTGCCCACATCTCTTGCTCCTGGAGAGGAGAGCAGACCCCCAAGAGAAGGGCAACCTCATGCCACAGAGCACAGCCCCAGGCCTCCTGCAGGCAGCAGCATCCTCAGCACCGCTCTCCCCAGCTGCAGACCCCCAGCACCTCCCCAGGTGCCTCAAATGGCCCCACACCTGCTAAACTTCAGCACTTCAGTGGCTGCACATTGCCCCACTCTATCTGTTACTTAACAGGAGAGAAGACCTTTGAAATGTAGCATTTGCTTGGGCTTTTAATAGCAGAGGTACAACGAGCCAACAGACCTGGATGAAAAGGCCGTGATGTGTAAAAGCAGTGGCAATGGTACATGCTAGACAGTGGTGAACAGACAACTGCTGGAAGATGGTGGAGAAAGGGAGAAAAGACAAAATATCATAATGCAGAGACTGGTAGAAGCTACCACAAGACATATAGCCAGTCACCTCCAAAGAAAAGCCAGTCCCTGAATGGCTGAGGACAAAGGAAGGGCATCATGCCATGAGGGGAAAGGCTGGGCAGTCACAGGACTTCAATCTCACTTTCCCAGCTGTTGGGGTCACACCTTTGGGCAAGGAAATGCCTACACAGCTTCTGTCTCTGCTGGTATTGAATAGGGCTACTCTGCGCATGGTCTGGCCATGCAAAAATGGTACCAGGTCCCCTCTGTCCCACCTCGATATCAAGGCATATCCCCATTCACTCAGAAGAGCTACACCAGCACTGGTTTCCACCTCTCTTGGGGCATTCTGACTAGATTCAGGACTCAAGTTACTTTCTTCATACCTTGGCAACATCTCAGGTGCAAACCAACTCCCACACTCCTGCAGAAGGCCCAAAGTTTTATCCAGAACCTCAGGGAGGACTATAGCTCCCACCAAAATCTCTGTCTCCTGAGGATGCACATGGTATGGGACAGATTGGTCAGAGCTGAAGACTGCACAGCTGTTTGCAAACTCCAGTTAAAAAAGGCACTGGGATGGTCTATAAAAAGGTGGTGTCTGATGTCAAGTCACTGAAGTATCAAACCCCAGTGGTACAATTCAGGGCAGTGCTATTCCAGTCATACTACCAGAGGATCCAAATAATGCCAAAGAGGATGAGCCTAATTTTGAGCACTGGGAATGGGGTTCAGTGATTATTGGTTCTGAAAAAAGGCACATATACAGGATTTGAATAACTTGTACTTAATCTATGGCTTTACTACATATATTTCATGCATAATTGGCAAATGTCCCTTATGATTTTAAGGGACTTTTAAATCTTTGGCATAGGTACAAATTTTGAGACAAATGTACTAAATGGCGATGCATCCAGATACAATATGGTTCTAAACAGATGTTTCATAGTTCAAAGAGTAGTTCAAAAGCAGAAATCAGTCCCGTGTCCTATGGGAGGTCAGGATAGATCATAATGGCATCTTCAGGCCTCAAAATATATGATGTAAAGCAGATGATTATGCCTAAAGACGTAGCAGTAAAAACCTGAAAACAGATAATTATAGACAATTCAATGTCTATGTGTTTTGCAGAAGATGGGTGACCCAGTGGAATACCTAAATTTGTTGTTCATGACCTGTGTGTGCTGACGTGGATTCTATGACTTCTGTGGTCTTTGTCCCAGCACTTCGTAGGGCACCTCACCTGCTCCAGTGTCTTCTACCACACTAACTGCTGTTGCCATGATTTTAAAATCAAACTGACAGTAAGTCTTCAACCTAGCATTTCAGACTAGCTCTGAAGCATAACATCTGAATTTGAGGTTTGCTATTAGTCACATATTCCCATCAGGGTGACAGTTAACAATTTAATTACCAAACCCGAAAGGCCTCTTTCTAGCAATACTGTTCATAGAATCCCACTAGCAGTGACTCACATCCTTCCTAGTCCTTCTCAGTTTGTGACTAACACTGAAATACTGAAGTACAGGCTTAAAAGCAAATATTGTCTACTCAGTTTGTATGCCCTTCTAATGCAGGGACACAGTCAAGTCTGAAGTGTGAGACAGCAGACTGTCCTCAGTGCTTCTTCAGACAGGCTTAGATTATCAAAACTGGTATTTAGTTTTCGGCATATATAGCCTTAGGAGTATAGAACACAGAACATCTCCTGTCAAAGATGGGAGCTGGAAAACCCAACCCGCATTTTGGAAAATGTTGATTCCCTGTCAGATCCCCTCTCTGGGTGGATTATTGTTGCATCTTATTTTTAATTTATTCAACATCCTCTAGATGCTGTAAATGAAAGATTAGAAGGTTGTAATTTAAATATTCAGTGTCAGTATATAACAAAGAGCCAGATTCCTGCTGAGAATAAATATTTTTTAGCAGCAGTAGTCCAGCCTGTGGATTATTTTTTCAGTATTTATATAAAGGGGAAGATGCTAACAGATATCACAGTTCAGTGTTTAGCAAGCAACAGAGTGCCAAGAATTGTCACCAGATGAACTATTATAATGAGTGAAGAAAGAAATGCTAGATCTGTCAAGTCGGAAGGGGATGCTTGTGGGTTTTTGCTCTGCAGCAGGTAGACTATTGGTCCCATTTAGCACTACCTGCTCTGAAACTTTCTGTTCATAAAGCCCTTGAAAATTCTTGGCTTGGAAGAAATATCAACACAAAACCAATTAGCAGCAAAGTTGTACTTTCCCAACTAGATCCCTTTTGCATCAAAATTAATCTAATTCATAGGATTAATCTCTCATGACTCAAAAATCATGAATTTGAGAGTAGGATCAAAAACATGCAGTATTTTGAGGGAACTAATTCTCTTTGTCTGCAGGGAGACTGGAGGGGAATGACCAGCTTTTGCATGAGAGGATACTCCTACATTCTTCTTGCCTTTTTAAGTCCATATGTCAAAAGTTAAATACCACTTTCAAAAATCTGAGTCCATCTGACAAAACATCAAGGACAGTCTTCTGTCTCACACTTCAGATTTGACTTTAGAAGGTCATAAAGATTGAGCAGGCAGTTCTGCTCAAAGTCTGTACTTTTTGCAATTAAAATTCTCCAGAACAGTTCAGTAACAAAAAAATAGTGGCCAGAACCACAACCCAGCAGGCACAGTCTTGATGGTGTTACTGGTCCATGATGAAGCTTCTTGGAAAGTGGGAGTGTGGAGCATAGAAGGACTGATATTTCTGAACACACAGGGTTCAGCTGTCAGCCTGTGTTTCGGTGTGAGTGCTGGCCCTCTGCAGCAGTGTGTCAGCCCTATGGCCAGTGAAGGAATAACATTGGAAAAAATAGAAAAATTCAATGGACTCCTAAGTCCCTTCTCAAGGGGCTTTTTTTAAGGGATTCTCTGCTTCTTGTTAAGCAAGCAGTCATTGCTTGTTAGTACTAAAGAAGAAAGTCTCCCTTGAAATCACTGAAAGCAAAGGCTTGGGGAAAGGAAAGGGCACTGGATACCAGCAGTCATTGCACTGTTGATGACAGGGTATGGAGGACAACAATGATCCTGGATAACTCAGCTGGTGGAGTCACATCTGCCCTTATCATCACTGGGAATCCAAAGCCTTTGTCTTTTCATGTGACTTGATGTACCTCCTGCACCTGCATTTAGTTGCCTGCACCAGCACACCCACTTTAGTCTCAAGCTCCCCTACAGCTGTAGAAATTGAACTTCACTGACATTTTCTGCCCAATTTGTATCTTTCCCCTGTGTCATGGAAGACACAGAGTGCCATGGAGAAAGCAAAATTCAATGAGCAATGCTAGGCACAGATTTTTAAACCTGGTACTTATTTTTATCAAGGCCAAAAAATATTTGCTCCTGATGAAACTCTCTCTGCATTAGCACCCACCTTTTTGGCAGTAGTTTTGGTGAAAGTAGAAACACAGTCTTAGACCTGCCTTGAAAAGACAGGACATGCAAGCTCAGCTGGCTTGTTCTAGCTATTTACAGAGCAGTTAAAATGGCTTCTTTCTTCTGTACCATTGGCATGAACGAATCAATAAAAACATAAAAAGATTAGACAAGGTGGAAGACCAAATGACTGACTGACTTGCAAGATAGATTCTGTAAAGACACAAAATCATGCAGAACCATTAAGGCTCATACACCAATTGATAGATGCACTCAGTGAACATACACTGTGCAAGAGTGTTCAACAATTGTGGCAGAGAAATTCTAAAGACAGAGGCTCTCCCAGAAGTCAGGAGATAAAGAAAAATTGCTCCAATCTATAACAAAAATTACATGCACACACACACTGTGTTTTTGAGCATCATTTCTTCTTTTCTATTCCAAGGCTGCTTGGACGTTGCTTTGTATGTTCAGATCAAAGCAGCAGCTGTCAGAGCTCTGCTATTGTTTGGGGTTATTTATAGAAGGGCAGAGAACAATTATTCTCAAGGTACATGAGGGCTCCAAGACAAATAGGTTAAGACCAAGCTGGGTGAATTTGGAAGCCAATTTGCTACATTACATATTATACACCCATATCAGAAGGGCAAGTCCTCATTCTTTCTCTGCTCTGACTTGAGAATGCTTGTTCACTTAAAAAAATTAATATTCTATTCTCATGACCAGATGACCCACCCTTCTCATATACTTCTGATGATCCCCTACAGTGAAAAAATGACTGCTCTCTACTTTTAGACATCTAAAATTGACCTTGTCAAAACTACAATTTCTTTCTTTATTTTTAGATCTTTCACCTTCACTTGTTATTTAAAACTGACCTATTTTCAAACTCTTTCCATCTCCTCACACATAATTTAGTCTCTTCTGATAAAAAGTATTCTTCCTCTGCATTTCCTCCATGCCTCTTTTATCTAGCCAAGATACCACATCTTTTCAAACCTCATCCAAGAACTTATTCCTTTATACAGGATGCACATTACAATTCTTTTCCTGATAATACTTGTCTTTCTGCTTCTGACTCAAATTCAAAAGGAATATTGCCTTCTTACTCCAATAAGAAACAGAATCATTCCAATTACATGGGTGTCACTAGGTCTTGTACGTACACACATTTCTCTCTCTCTCTCTCTCTCTCTCTCTCTGTAAGCATATATGGAATAAAATGCCAGGAGACACAGTTAAAACCAGAAAAATTCTGATCATACGTATAGAGTTGATAATCACATGAACACTCCTGTATAACATGAAGATGCCTATGCCATAATTACATAATTAGAAAAAAAATGTCAGTAACAATCCACTTAAGTTTCATCTCAGATTCCAAGACAAGAATCTCACCAAAGCTGTGAAGTTTAATGCCAGCAGTGTTTCGCTGACCTCCTGCCACTTGCCACAGGAGCCACAACTCTAGATATCTGCATGAGTGCAAACAGAAAGCCATCTGAACAGGCACAGCTTCAGTCACAGCTGTAGTGACATTTCCCAGTGCATGGGCCAAAGGGAAACCACACTGATATAAAACTCATTAGAACATTTAACAGGGTAAATAGATCATACTGTCATGGCACAGGGTCAGCATCATCTCTTCACGTTCATTTAAAGAATTAACCATTTTTTACCACACAAGCAAATTTTAGCTTTAGTATTTCTTCCTACAGCAACTAAGAGACTGCCATGTCTGTAAGGTAGCTATCTAGTTCTGGTGTACAGTAATGAAAGAAGCAAAACATCATATATGGAGAGTATCATAAACCAGGAACCTGTCTACAGATATTGCAGCCATCCAAAAGAGAGATATGCAATTGTGTGCAAGCCAGTATAATTTCTTAATGTCAGCCTCACTATTCTGGCCTAATTATTCTGTCATTTTTATGGAAATCACAACTGAATCTGAAGTACAGTGCATAAATACCAAGCTTATAAACCCATACATACTAACCACGTTTACAGCAGTCCAGTTATTGCTGGTGCAGGAGACTGAGCATTTGTTTCATTGTTGTTTAAGGATCAGGTCCATCATTCCACACTGTTTTTGAAGACTAAGGCACTAGTATAAGAAACACAGTTATCTCCCTCAATATGCTTTTCTCAACAAATACAGGCAAATCAAAGCAGAGGAGAGAGACAACTGCTAACACTTTCAAATTTCATGGTAAGATTTGATCATGTATGGATAGAACATCACACACACTTATTCTTGTAAAAATGTCCACATCTTCCTGCTTGTTTAAGTTCATTTTCTTTATTGCAGTTTAATCTGGCTTTTTTTTCCCATTTGTGTGGCATTTTTCATTGAATTGATGGTATCTCTATCTAAATAACTAATCTATAATTACACATATGCCATGGATGTTGATTTCTTTCAGGAAATTAATTGCCACATATAAAAGGGAAAAATTTGCTTGCTGTGATTCCATCAAAATGAACCCGGTGGACAATCTGGCCTTTTAACATTTTGAGAAGCATTTCATCTTACTGCCACTTATTACTGTAATGTTGTGGGTAATAAACAGAAATTCACAATTCTTTCATAGGCACTAAATATGTTTGCACCAATACCTTTGTACTTACGGTATTAAAGCCATTAAAGACATTCATTACTTCAGTTCCTAAAGCCTTCTGGCAAGAAGGTGAGTGTTATTAGCTGCACACCACTGGAAATATGAAATTCTGGTAAATAAATGACTTGCCCAAAGTCTTGATACTGCAGAGTTATGTAGAGATTATTATTATTATTATTATCTGGGGACCGTGTAGTGATGTTGATTTGAGAAGCCTTGATCAGACAATGCTCCTGACAATCAGCCAGGAGGTGCAGGTGGCTCCAAATTGTCCACTGGAGGAGGCTGACTTAGCTTTCAGCTTTAAGCCATTCCCTGGAAGAGTTTAGTCCTCCCCACTGACTAAAGAGAGACTAGTCTCAACAAACTAAATACTGCTTAATTTAATTACTCTAAATGTGAATGCCCATAAACTCCCTTGCTATGCCTTTTATCCTGGAACACACTTGGACAATAAAATCTTCAGAGCAGATTCTGTCTCTAAGCCATCCTGTAAAAATATATGGCTATCCATACATGTATACTATTTATGGATATCAGCAAGAATTGAAACTAGGATTTTCTTCATACAGACCTGAGGCACTTAATATCAAAACAGAAGTAGTACTATCCTTTGCTCTGAGGCCACCAAGATGATGTTTTAATCAAAGCAAGGGTAGAGTTACCTGTCTACTATGTCAACATACTGGTATTCTCTGATATTAGGTAGCAATCAGGTTATGGATGTGAATTAGTTCACCTAGCAAAACTGCCTTATCCTTTCCAAATACAAGTATTCTGGTCTCTCTTGCCCGTGAACATACAAGAGCTGCCACAGCAGAAGGCTGTGGAAGTGAGGTAGGACTGGGTAGCACTATCTGGGATGTTAGGCTCCATCCCTAGCCTTTGTGGAAATCCTAGAAGCTATAGATACAATTCTCAGTGCTCGAAGAAAGTAAGTTTGAAGTATGGATCAACCAAACAGGAACAGAATTGGGGCAGTAGACTGGTGAATAAAGTGAGTGAGAAACATCTGTTTCTTCAGATCAACAGTTCCACAGCACAATGAACCTTATGACGTGTTCACTAATAGTATTCTTATAAACTAACAGTAAGCAGAACAAGGTACAACACTAATCACCACCTGATTTTCCACTGTGAGATTATCTTTACTCAATGACAATAAGAACTGACTCAAACTTCCTTAGTCTCTGATGCTTAGAAAGTAGGGTTTGTTTCACCTCTGTGTTTGTAGCCAGGGAAATTGTATGCCAGGGGTTTTGCTAGTACTTCAGATAATTTTCTTCAAAAAGTGCTGATTTTGAATTGTGATTTCAATGCTCTTGGGAAATTTCTTCCTAGATTTTCCTCTGCCCTAGCAAAATCTGTACAAGTTATACACTGGATCTACTGCCGTTTTAGAAGACTTATTGCTACCTAGAAGCAAAAGATCTGAAACTGCTGTCACCTGAGACTGAATATGAGGTTTTTTACCATACACATGCAATTAACAGTGTTCACATTTCATGGGTAGTGTTTTATCCCTAACTGACCAGTTTCAGGTTTACTTGTAGTTAGCAGCTAAGCACTTTTCTTTCAATCAGTATGCAGTCTGCAGGTTTCCAAAGAGTGCACTGGCAATAAATTCAGTCACATCCTTCTCACAAAGGTAGAAGTTGGATCCCTCCATATCCTATTAGTGCAGTAAGGAAGCAAGAGCAAGCAAGAATGCATGATCTATCTGCTCATACTTCCCTCTTTCTACTAAAACTTGTAGAGTAGCACCAGGGTTGAATGGCTGTAACAAAGCTTTCCATCCCTGTCAGAAATGCCTGAATAATGGTACTGTATTAGGGCAGGGTTGAAAGCCCATAATGTCACTGCTACTGCTTCTGCACATTCTGTCCTTCACTAATTCCATGGTGATAGTAATTCCACCACTATGGCAGCCTTGTAAGTATTTAAATCATCAGCATCAGTATAATACTCTACAGATAAAAGTATGCTTAAGAACTCCTCAGAAAGGATTTTTAATTTTAGGCTCAAATCTTAACCCACTACGAAACAGAATAAAATATTCTTTCGGTGCTGTGACGCAAAAAGAGATGCCAAAAGAAAGCAACACCTTTGTCCATTTTCGGACAAAGTTACTGTTCCTCCAAAAAAAAAAAAAGGGAAGTAGGTTAGAATATTTTACTACACATCCCTCCTTTAGTTTATCAGAACTGCACTTCTAGAGGTATCTCTAAGTTTTTCTATATTCCCAAAGCTCTCAGAAAAGTGATGTTTCTGTTACATTTCTGATCCAGTCAGAAAAAGCAAAAGCAGAAATCTTACATGAAAACATGTTCATGTTTACCCACAGAGTCTCAACATGAGACAGGTCCCCAGAGGTAAATCTGTAATATGTTAAAACACACAGTTTTGCATTCAAAGCTAAGTGACTGAGAGCCTCAGTCTTCTCAGACCTAAATTATTCAGATCACAGTGTTTGAATTAGGCAACAAGTCTTCCAACATGAAAACATACCTGTACCAAGAACTTGGATTTATTTCATTTACCTCACAACAGGAAAAAAATATACAGAACCTCTCACCTGTCATATTTTCAGTTCTGAAGATTTCCCCATAGTATTTGGGAGTAAATCTCTTAAGGGCTTAAGATTTGATTCTTCACAAATGCCATCTAAATTCCTGTGAAATTTGACAGGGGCTGACTACACTCAATACCTCTGCAACATAAAGTAGAAAACATTTTAATAACCTCCTAATGGACTACTGAAAACCATAGTTTCAGCAATCAGAATGACAGAAAGCTGGCTCTTTTCTCCTTGCAATACAGAAATAATTGATATTTGAAAACTATAAAAAGAGGTGCAAGAAAGAGGCATAGATGTGTATTTTAACTCCATTTGAGTGAATTGGACAAAAAGGCTTTGCTTGGAAGGGCAAAGCAGAAAAATACCTCTCAAAATAAGGAAGATATATTTCCTTATGATGCATCGAAGTTTACCTGAAACAGAAAAATTTTTTTTACTTTTCTATCTTCCATAGTGAGGGAGGTGGCTGGCACTCATTCAGAGTAACATTTTCCACACTCCACCTTCCACATTCACACTTTGCAATTTCATAGGAAACATTCTCCAGCCCTTTGGCTCCCTAAACAAATTTCAGAGCCCAAGTTCTCTGACCTGTTTTTCAATAGCTCCCTTGCTAGAGTCACTCTTTGTGCAAGGGTGAAATAAATGATTTCTCAAGTTTACTTTGGCTCAGCTCAAAAACTATCAGACTGATTTTATGGTAAAGCAAAGCACAAGATCTTGTAGAAATTTAAAGTCGGGGGTTTTGTTATGAAATGAACATCAGATGCAATTCCATTATTAGCTTAAAATGGACTTCATATCTATTTGTTTAATTACTCCTACTCAGAATTCTCAGAGAGGTTCCAGCTGCTTCAGCTGAGGATTTGGCTTTAAAGCAACATCATTCCTTCCATGGGCTGCCCTTGGTTTCTACAGCCTTTATATTCAGATATGGCTGCTACAGCACATTACCATCAACTCTGGGCTAACATGCTTTTAAGGATTTTACCTGAACCCAAGCCACTTCAGTACTTAATCAAGGAAACCCCTTTCTCAATTCATGCCTAGGTAGGAGTGACTGAATATCAGCTATGACAATATAACTGGGTTTAATAAATATTTTCTGTAACTTCTTAGCCTAGCTGCCCCACGTCCACTCTTGGCTGTTCCTATTATGAATTATTAGAAAATACTTCAGTTCTTCATAGTATTCTATGAAATTTCCAATCTCAGGAGGTGTTAAACATTTCTATAGGTATTCCAAATTATATATTTTATTAAGGATGTTCTGTACAAACTTATATATGCACACTTTTTTTATTACATCAAGCCCTATCTTAGTTATCCCTAGGTTTCCTGAACCATACTTTTGGAACCAGATGCAGGTGGCAGAAACAAATGTTTTAAATGCAGTATAGTATCCACAGTATGTGGATGTAAGCCCTAGGAAAGAATACTGAAGTTAGGATGACCTGATTTGCTGCAGCTATCAGAGACACAGAACAGTAGCTTCTGCTATGGCCTGGCAGTCCCTTCAGTGCCCATTTTTGTGTTTGTAGCATTTAAAGCACAAAGCTTCAGCTGCATGGCATCAACTGTTTTCATCTGAGGCAAAAAGGAGCAACTTCAAGGAATCAGAGCACGCAGTTGTCTTCTGTGCTGATTAGTGCTGGCCCGTGGTAGTCCACACTGCCAGAGCTACGTGCTTCCTGTAGAGCGTAACAGATATAGTAGCCCAGTGCTACTGTCAAGCACCTGTTTGCATTCAAGTCTCACACAGCTCTGCCAATTAACATAATCGTCATCTTTGCTGCTTTCTCAAAGCACCCTGAACATACCTTCAAACCTTTCACAGGTAGAAAACAATAACGTAGCAAAAACAAAATGATCATATCACTCTGGAGATGTATTTAAGCTCCTCAGCACATGAACTGAGAGAAGACTACAAAATCTCCAGCTGCACCACGAGATGGTGCTCAGCCCCCTCTCAAAGACACACATGGAGTACACCAGAGTCAGAAAAGTTTGCTTGAAGTGGGTACTGGCATTCCCAGCATAAACACACACAGACAGTTGGGCTTACAAACTATTCTCTCTGTGCATTTTTAAATGTCTTTATGCTGCTCCACCTGCTTTGTTGCATTTTAATATGCTTGAAATAAATCAAAGTGTGACTAGTCAGTGAAATGTTATAAACCTTTATTACAACAAGAACTGGTCAATTTTACTGGTGCTGCTTTCAATGGCAATGATGATTTAGAAAGCAAGTTTCCTTTAATCTAAAATTATCCTAAGCAGAAAAATATCATAATATAATAAATTGGAAGTAACAAACTTTCATTCTTTTTAATAAAAGAAAACACAAAACTAAATGAAGCTAGTTTCTGTCCATTAAAAAAAAAAAAAAAGAAGAGAAAAAAAGAGTGATACTATCCACACTTGTGGCATCAATATTTTGGCAATTCTAGGACCATTACAGGTATTTTCATGGGAGAATGTGATCTGGTGGCAGAATAGGCTACGGTAACAATGTAATTGGGGTATATGCAATTAAAGCTACAGTATAGTGGTAACAACTAGTGTGTGATTTCACCAACTGGCTACTGACCTCTAAAAATCTCTGTAGCCCTCCACGAATATGCTTCCTCTGTCTTGTATTAAAGTTCAGAGTTGCTACATGATGTTTGATGCCATTTTCCACAGTAGAACTGGCTACATATTAGCAGCAATGGATATTTAATCCGTGAGAGCCCTTATAAACTCCTGGCTTCACTCACTATCCTACAAAGCAAACACTCCTTACTAGCTTACCAAGAAAAAATCCTGTCACATTTCTATAGCTCTTACAAGGAGCCTCTTTGCATTAAAACATTTTTATATTATTTCTGTCTTTAAAAAAGAATTATTAAATTCCAGCAACATTTGCACCGGGCAGTTTTTTCTCTTGCACTGAATGTGCAAACCCACTTTGTTCAAATTAGAACCTGTGCCATTACAAACTCTACACTCCACATTGCCAACTGCAATGTAGGGAATTTGTTCAATATCTAGAACGCCTCGCATGCATGCAAATGGACTTGGGCCTATTGAGATATCAAACGTATGACATCTTTCCCCAACTCAGCTAACAAAGGCTTGTGGTTTTGCTTGCAGCAGAACAATTTGACAAACACTCTCCCTCCTCTTGAAGTAAGAACTAAACTCCATGAATTCAGGAGGAGAACCATGCTAGATGGAAGACTGCAACTTTGTTTAAGTGCTTTGTATAACAGTTTGGTAAAGTAGCAACAGCTTGAAGCCTGAAAGATGCTCATGTGAGTCAAAAGCAACACCAGTTACATTCCTTCTTTTCCCTACTAGTTCAAAACTGTGGGGTGAATAATTTCAAATAAGATTCCCCTACAAGAAAAATGGAAACAGAAAACACACTAATCTAAATTACGTCAGCATGCTAACAGTTTATTAATATACAATTAAACCCTTACCTGAACCTACTCTTGCATTAACAGCTAATTAGCATAATAACTTCCCTGTTTTGTTTCAAGCTTTCTGGTGATTCTGTTTCATGAGCAAACAAAAAAAAGTAAGATATCCTTTAAACTCTACCTGGTGATTTGACTTCCAGTTCATAGTCAGGCCTGGATACCGGGAAATCCACCAAAAGGAAAAAGTTATTTTCCCAGAATGAAGTGTGCTCTCATGACTGCTTAATAAAGCAATCACTGAAGTGACACAAATGAAAAAGATATTTAACTGGGAAAATTACTTGAAAACTTCTCTCAGGCTTTCTAACTTTTCACATTCAGACTGAAAATGCCCAGCATATTACATTTTCCACTAGTTAGAAAATGATTTATGATGATATAATGAATCTTCACCACTGGCAGACACATCTGTGGCATCTTGGTCAGGTTCCTTGTGCCATCAAGGTTTCACATGCATTGTGTTCCCTTTGCACAAAAGCAGCAAGAAGACAACAACTGTCTTCTTGGCCCTGAAATCTCAAAAATTACCTTGTTTTTGAAAGGAGCAGAAGATAAGGCATTAGAAAAGACAATATTACTGCTGAGAGGTTTGCTAAGGGCAAGTTTCCAGAGATGCAGCAGCAATGCAAGCTTGCCATATGCATCATACAAAAGTGTGCACCGGCTTGACCAAGCAACTCCCTCTCTGGGAGAAAAAGGGCTCTTGTTCTCTGTGACTCATTTTGTCCCTGCACTAACAGTAAACATTTCTAAGCTTCTTTCAGAGGCAGACCACAAATCTGCAGCTCACCTTTCCCCAGCTCACTTCTTAGCCAACCAATATGTAAGCACAGAAGCATTAATGGATATTTTTAAGTGAACTTCTTACTCTTGTTTTTTGCTCCCAGAGAGAAATTTTCTAGGAGCAGTGCCTTTTGCCAGACAAACCAGCCTAGCAGTGGAAAATACAGGCAATGTGATGGGTCACAGTGGCAGGACAGTAGCAATCACTGCTGAAAGAGGTGGGGTGTGTGAGGACTGTTAAACCTGGAAAAACCTCCCAGCTGCGGAAAGGCATTTTTTCTGTATTGTTATCAACCTTCTGAATATTAATTCATGGAAACAGTAGCCAATAATTAAGTCCTAATGCAGCCACTATTTGATTTTAAGATAGTCAACAGCCTGACATGTCTTAATCCTGGAAACGACACATTTCATACTCCAACACAGCTCCCTGATACTACCACTCTAGTAACTCTAGTGATACTACCACTACACACAGCAAGTTTGCTCAAACTTAGTGCCTTGTGTAGAAAAAGAAAATCAGTGAACTGGAAAAAGAAATTACCAAATACTTGATGGCTTGACACCATAAATGACACTGTTTCAGTCTACCTTTAGCCCTCTATTTCACTGTATGGCAGAAAAAGCATTGCCTTTTTAAGTTCTATATCAAAATGTTCAAAATAAGTTCAAGGCTATATTCTTTTCCTGAGTGTACTGGATCTGGCTGGGAGGGAATTAATTTTCTTCATAGCAACACACACAGTGCCATGTTTTGGATTTGTGAGCAAAACAGTGTTGATAACACACAGGCAGGCAGAGAGTGAGAGAGCAGCTGTGTGATGCTTAACCACCTACAGGGGTCAAATCAAAACACTGAGGAAAGTGCAAGCAATGACAGCTGATCTGAAAAGAACACAAATCAATTTATACAAGGCAAGTGGCCAAAATAACAAATTGAGGCACTCACACGTTTTTCTATCAAAGCCTTTTTTTTTTCTCTCCAGACATCCTGGCTGAGATCCTGCAAATATGGCAATAGAAAAGGAAAAAAGGAAACAAGGCATCCTGTTTTCCCCAGACGTGAGAAAGGACACTCATAATATAAGCCACAATAAATAATAAATATTTAAATAAATTTAAGTAGTTAAATAAATAATGTATGTTTAATAAAAGAGAGAAATGTTGCTGACTACAATTAATTAATTAAATGTATCATTAAACAAAACCTAGCACCACAAGACTTCTTCCTAGCTTACTCCAAGCTTCACCAACAGTATCTTTCTCCTCTAAAAAACAAAACAAAAAAAACCCTACCTCAAACTTTTCACATTTCGTAATCTTTGTTATAGCATCCAGGATGCCAATACTTCATTAGCATTTCTAACATTAAATAATGGGTATCTACCTTAGTGACTGACAGAATGATTGATATGGTTTGTTTTGACCTTCACAACAGTTCTCTTTTTTAGTTACAATCCCACGGAAGTGGTGAGAGGCTACAGGAATTGAAAATTATATATATAAAAGTATACAACACACACAAAGACAATCTTTTCAGAAGTCAAAAGGAGTCAAGAAAAGCTGCTGGGGTAGGAATGATAGCCAGTAAACCAGAAGAGCTGTTATCCAAGAGTGGATCATTGATTCCTGACAGATGAGTGCTGAGTTTCCAAGGTTAGTTTTCTTTCTTGTTAGGTCTCACCACAGCAATTTAGGTAAAAATAATGCAGAGCACTTTCTGCCAAGCTCTGCTTTCATCATTGCCACCTCTCAGTACTGATGCCCTGTTGAAATCCCTCCCTGAGTACTGGAACTGAAGACTCAGAATAGAGACTTTCAAAGAATGGGACAGTATCAGCTGGAAGATGAAGGCTAACTGCTGTTAACTAACAGCTGGGCCTAGCTGAACTCTAGCAAACACAGACTTGCATTTGTAGCCTAGATTAAATATTCTGGGATTCAGGGACCTTGTGATATCGCAAACTGCAGCTTAGGATTGCTGAAACCAATTATGCCACAGCAAAACCTTAATCGCCATGGCACTGTCTGGATGAGGAGGATTAAAGCCACTGTGAAAAGCCTGTGCTCATTACACCCAATGTTCTGCACCCAATAATGGCAATCACTAGTACTGCTTTACCAGTCACTTCTTATCCAACATTCACTGATCCTTAAGGCTCACTGATTTGGCCTTAAATTTATAGAACAGGTGGCACCCAATATAGCAAGCAGTGTTTGTGCTGATCACTTTTTGTCTTTTTCTTTTTAACTATTTAAAGCCTCCTTAGAGATGCTCTCTCTGGGTTGTTCTCAAACAAAATTAATAACATATAAAATACTTGCTTCCTCCTAGACCCTAAGGCATGAGTTTTCAGTTTTGTGTTCTTTGAATAAAAAAAGGAGTGAATGTTCTGGCAACTAATTACACTATGTAATCTACAGAGAAGACACAATGTCTAGACATCAGTGAAGCAGAGCAGTTTCTCATGTGTTTTACCTTTTCTCTCTCACCCAGGTGGAAGATGTCCATGTGGAACCCAGCCCCAAAGGGACTTATCCACTCTGCTGCAACTGATAATTGCATGGACTGCTGCTGTCTTTGTAAAAATAACCTCAGAAGCACTACCTCATTTTGTAGGGGTACCAAACAACCCTGGTTTTGGTTAAGGACAGGGTCAATTTTTTGCAGTAGCCATGCAGGTGTGGAGCCTGCAGCTGTGTGGGCATGGCCAGGGCCCTAATATTATTAAATACCATCTCATGTCATTGCCAGGGCAGAGAAAGGGACTGTCTCTCCTTTTTGGGAAAAAAGTGTTCCTTTCCAGTCATGGGAAAAGAGTGGTGGGTGGAGGGTCTGTCTGCCATTGTTTTTCATTGCCCCAGGCTTGGTGGGCATTTTGCATGTAAATCACCCTTTCTTTGTACATTTTTTGTTATTAGTATTGTTGCTGTTCATTTTCTTAACTCATTGCTGTTTCCAATAAATGGTTCTTATCTCAACTGTGATCTTTGCCTTTTGTCTCCCACTGAATGGGAGGGAGGGGAGCAGCTCATGGTTTTCTTTGTAGTGGGAGTAGTAAATTGGAGAATACCATTCCTAAACTACAACATTAAGTCAAGAGGGTATTTTTCCCACAGGAGACTTGGAATGGGCTGAAAAAGTCAAGAAAGTCTGAGACAAAAGACCTCACTTTGTAGTAGCTGTCACAGGGAAGAGGAATTTGTTGTGTTATAAAATAAAGCTCATCTGCACATCCACAAAGGAGCTCAGAGAGACAACAACAGGAGGGGGAGCACAAATAATATCTTCCTGGGTTATGTGCAGGGCCATCAGGCCACCAGAGGCCCATATGCACAAGCCCAGAGGAGCACGGGGCGCAGTGGCAGGTGGGAGCACAAATCACGGACTGCTGAGCAATGAAAACCTTGTCCAGGTCTCTCCCAGGGCTGTCCCAGCAAAGTCATTAGTTCCAGTGTCCCAGCATGATACTCATCACTATATGATAGCTGGACCAGCTCTTGATATCACCTTTTGGATTAAGGGGATTGCTGCAGAGAGTGGGACATATGTGATGTCGGCGAAAAGCAGTTTGGGGTCAGACGGACTTACTATGGGATGTTTAGGGGAGAAACAAAAGGCACAAAAAGGGAGAAGTTCAGGAGATTTTGGCAAGAGCAAGGGTGGGAAAATAAATATAGGTGTAAGGGGATAGAAAGGGCTGGGCATTTGAATAGTTGCTAATCAGTATGTTTATCTGATCAGTGCAGCCTGTCCTGTCTTCTTATTAAATTACTTTCTATGTCTTTCCTGGGTGAGGGCCCTTTATTCTCTGTGTATGAGGGTGTATGGGGCTGTGAGTGCTGCAACTGGACTCAGACCATGGGGTCAAGAGGCCCAGATGTTCATGCTGCCAGAGACTGGGAAGATTGTGGGTCTGTGAGCAAGCGTGTGATCTCTAGCAATGGTCCTGCCAAAAACACATCTTCAGCTTGCTACAAATAGAACCTGGCAACAAGCAGTGACAGTAGCGTCACCTCTCTTGGGCTGTTGGATACAGCAAGGCAGGTTCTCCTCTAACAGAATTCTTATCTTGTCATCTGACAAAATATCTGGGAGAACTGCTTTTGATCCCCTGACAGAAGGAAAAGTCTTCCAAAGACAGGCTTGCTCCCTTCCCTTCTCCTGCACTGTGGTGCAGCAGCAGCACGAGGCCAGACCAGCATCCCAAGTGTGAGACTGCTCAAAGGTGAGATCATTCTCAGCTGGGCTGTGCAGATGCTACAGACAGACACCAGCTTTGCTTTCGCCACTACAGTATGACATACTAATGACTTGACACTTTCCAGGCTGCATAAACATTCATTTCTTCTTGATTATGTTTAAATGGAGCTAGGAGATACTATAGTCACAAATATGATGTGTATGTTCAATCATACTGCTTCACTTTCAAAATAATGTTTTCTTATTAGAGTTCTATTAAGATTTTATTAAAATGACAGAAATATCACTAGGAATTGGATAAGTGCACTTGGTTTTACAATATTTTGATTAGAGTTAGCACAGCTTCCTATTTACTTATGATGATACAGAAACCTCTCCCAGAAAGTTACACATCATAGATTCATATTTTATGTTGTTACAGTGGCACTTAATAAAATGAAACATTAACACTGCATTGAAGAAGGCACTAAATACAGTAAGCACAGCAACTGAGACAGGAGAACCAAACTCATATTCTAGCTGTCTTTATTGTCAAAAATTAATTGGATTTCAAACAACATGCTAAACGTGAGACCTCACAGAGACACAGGATCAACTGTGATTAGACTTATTTTTTATCCTCTTCCATCTATGCTTTTAGCAACAGGTAACAGAAAAAGATCTGGAAGTTTTGAGGCATCAAAAGTGACATGGAAATAGATGATGGCTTGTCTGGCATGCTTTAGTGAGAAGAAAAGGCCTCATTATGAAATAACAAGCAATAAGACAGAAGTGTTCACTGTCCCAAGGAGCTACTTTTGGCAGATCTCTCATAGATGTAGTGTCAAAGTATGTGACTAAATACTGACACACCACATGAAAAGGTTTGTGAGGAGAGAGAACTAGACCAAGAGTAGTAGCCTAAAAAGAATACGGAGTGAAAACACCTCCAAAATCTAAATCTGTAGCACACACAGCTCTGTTCTCCACACTTAATACTGGGTAGAATGCTGAAAACTATCCGCATCTAATCTGATATGAAGTGGGGTCACTGGATATGGAATAATGAAATTAAGGACTAGGTACCTTTGAAAAGATAAAGAAAAATCAGAGCACCAGATGTGGCACAAACTATAAAACTATCACAACTTTAGCTTTCTTCAAAGTGAACAACACATTTTAATAAAGAGTTTACAGGGGAAGGACAATTTTCTTAGGAAATTCTACTTAGAAAAATAAAATACATGTAGGCAAAAATCCAAGAGACATATTCAGGCCATACCTATTTAGACTAAAGCTATTTTCCCCATGAATCCAACCAACAAAATTGTGCTATCCATTATGTCTGCATGATGTTACGGAATCGTTCAATGCACCTTCACACAGTTTATTTTGAGATCCTGGTCCTGCTTTTGGTTGTGCTGATTTCACACTCACAGGAAAAGAGAGTTACTATACAGCTACCAATGTGTGAGCAAAAGCACTGTCAGGTCCTTCTAAACGTGCAGAAACAGAAAAGATCAGTTTAGGTATCTTCAAGTGTGAAAGGAAAGGACGAGATGAGTATTACAATAAGAACAGACAGAGTAAAAGACTGTGAACTACAACAGTGATGAAACACAGAGAAAAGGTAAGATGAAATGATGGAAAACAATATTTTGCATCAGATATACAATAGCCCAAAGATACATAAGAGAAAAGCCTTCAATATTTTCAATGAACATTAAGAGCAAGTATAAATGCTTACCTGGAACAATATGCAAGACTCCTATCAAACAGCATAAGCTTCAGCACTTGAAGTAGTGGGTTCTTAAGCTATGTGTTCCACAAAACCCCAAAAGTACAGCTCTGTTTACTTTTAGAACCATGGACTGGGTCCCTTGTATTCAGTTACCAGTGGCAACTGCTTGACCTGAAACTCTTAGCTGCTGGGAATCCCATTTCTCAAGTTACTTTAAAACACTTCTGCTCATTTCAGCAGACCCTGGCAGACCTGTCTGTATTTGGATAACTCCCTCTGCACAAGTAAATGTCAGTGTGCCTGCAGGAATGCTTACAGTGATATTTGGTCTACTTCTGCCTAACTATATTTTATTCATTCAAGGGTATAGTTTTCACCAATCCCCAGCAGGTTCCCCTCTAGAAAACAGGACAGCTGACCTGAGTTACTGCAACAGGCAGCAAAAAAACCAAGGTGTTGGAGGGACTAAGAGTAGGCAAGCTCATTTTCAGCAAAGCATCATAAAAAATAAATTAGGAAGATCCAATGTGTTTTAAATAAAGAAAAAAATGTAAACCTTCAGGGAAAGACTGCATTTAAAAATGCAACAGGCTCAACTATTAAAAATGCATGGTAGCAAAATGATTCAAGATGTTTTGATGCTTATGGGGAAACTAACAAAAACATTGAATTCAAACTGTCTGCCCACTGCTCTTGTTATATGATTCTCTTTTTCCTGTTTTTTCCTTTTTTTTTTTTGAATGTTTCTTCCAATTAGTGCTAGCTTTTTATTTGCATGAAAAACAGACAATTGCTACTTGCTACTAAAGCTGACTTCCCACCTGAAGATAGTTTTCCATAGCTAAGCCTTTAAACAGCCAGCTGTCATCAAGAGTTGAAGATGTTGACATCAGATTGTTGTCCAGTACCAGAGGAAATGACATGGATCCTCAGGTGACACACATCAAGATGAACTATGGGGCAAGTGTTTTGATAGAGTTACAGGCAGCTAAAGCAGCAAGAGCGTATGAACTCTTATGAAGCAAAAGATCCTATTTTTATGCAAATGTCCTCACCACTGCTATGTAAATTCTGGCAATCTCAGCTACCAGATTGAAGACACTTTTCCCTATTGCACATTCTATCTTGAAATTTAGTGTGAAAACTTCGAAGAGCAAAAGGAATTCAACAAGACCTGTCAAGATTTGAGTCATACATTGACTTATCCCACTTATAGCAATTTAATCCCATACAACAACTAAGCACCATGCAGCTGCTTGCTTACACCCCTCCTCCCATCAGTGGGATGAGGAGGAAAATTGGAAAAAGGTAAAATATGTGGGTTGAGATAACAATTTAATAATTTAAATCAAGTAAATTATCATGAACAAGCTTCTATGGTATATTAGGGCTTACCCCCAGCCACAGGCTCACATGAACCACTTTCCAAGTCCAAAAAACTAATTGCTCACAGTTTCGTGCAAAGTAGGCTCTCAATCAGCTGGCATTGGCCCTTCATAAATACTTACACATAAACTCTAATACAGAGGATCTGCCAGTTCAGGAACCTGGTTACAACTTCAGATAAGCCTCAAAGCACACTTGAGAGATAAAGAGTTCCATTGTTTGGGGAGTGGGTTTTACTTTGAGGCCTACATCAACTTTGATCAACTCTTCGAAGTAGAACAGAAAAAGATTTGGCTTGCTCAGTCAGTCTAGAAATGGACATAATCTTTCACTATTATTTTTCACAGACATTTTATAATCCTTCCTCCCCACTTCTACATACTGAAAGGAATCTTCAGTGACCCAGAGATTCAGATGGAATTTCTTATAGAAACCTAAGAGTGGCAAATGCCATATATATACATATATATATATGAAGTATATATAATATACTCTAAATGTAAGATCTAATTTTTTTTCATTCTATACCCAAATAAAAATTACTTTGAATAAATGTCATGTTAAGTTGCTACCATTCTGTAATAAAGCAAGAGTTTGAAGCTTGTTTTGTTTTGGTTTTAAATATGCATGCCGTTTTGTAGTGGAGAGGTGCATACAGTACCTGTTGTTATTCTTATGTGGTTCTTTAAAAGTTTTCATAAAGCCAACAGGTTACCAGTGAAATACAGTATCAGCTCATCAGGTTCCTCAGGTGTTCTTCTGCAAAGCTATGAAATAACAGTTCATCTCCTCCTTGGAGAAACCTAATACAAAATTTGCCACACACAGTCACCTTAAAATCTTCCCTCCTCCCTCTCCAGCTTCATATCCCACCCAACCTTTCAATTTCAGGAGATTATTTTTAAAGAAAAGAAAAAAAAAGAAAAGAAAAGAAAAACAGCTTATAAAACAGCAAAGAAAATAAAGTTATTTTAATATATATAGAAAGAGAACAAAATGAAACTTGAGGGAAAACTTACTGGCGTTACAGTTTATCCTGATACAGTCTAGATGGGGAAAAATAAATGAAAGATGAAATTGCATCCTTCAAGGTAACAGCTGCAGACATCCAAAAACAATCAGTCCACCCTTCCGGGGACAGACACACGCAAAGAGATGTGGCCATTTTATACTTATATACAGTCTGTACAAGTTCAGGAGTGGGTGTATATGTACAGTATATTCTATGTAAATATCTGTTACATAAATATATATATATACACACATATATATATACACATATGTATAGAGAAATATACCAATATACATACATATCCACATGTTGACACAGAAAGTTCTTTCCTTTTTATAGAAACCTACAAATCTAAGACTATCTTCCACTCCAGACCATGAACTGATGTGAATTACAATTAAAAATTTTATAATTAAGGCATAAAAATCTCCCTCAAGACACAAGTCATACTCAAGTGTCATTTTTGCTTTTTAGAGACCTTCAGCAATTTCCCTAAGAAGCTTGAAGCTCAAAGTGAACCTTTACACTTGGTTTCTTTTACATTAATTCTTATTGTTATTGCAAAAATACACCATCTGTCAACACAGAATACCTGTAAAATCAGCCTATGAGATTTGTTGGTGCAATATTTAACCCTTTCCAGCTCTCCCAAAGACAGACCCTCTTCTCATTCCCCCAAAAGCCAGCCCAGAACACTTTTTAGTATGTGCACAGACACATTTGACACTGTCCGCTCAGGTGAGGAAAGGGTTAATATACTGCCCTCTTGTGTCCTGTCATAAAATGGCCACTTGCAAACAGCTAACCGCACGAACGCCCAGCCCAGATTTCAGCTAGTTCTGGAGGTTGGGAATACTTTTTTTTGGGCTTGGCAGGGAGAGGGGGGGTTTCTTTCAAAGGCCCCCAGGCCTGCCAGTTCCTCAGAGCCCAATCTCATCTTGCTGTCTGAACGCTAAGACTGAATGGGGTGCTTGTAACGTTCAGGAAGAAGATGAAATGGACAGTGAAGCGGCAGATCTGGGAACCTTTGCTGGCCCTGCTTCATTCAGAGGTTACAGGCAAGGGAGGGACAAAGAGAGGTACATGGAAAGAAAAACAGAGTTGTGCTTGTGGAATCTAATAAATGGTAACTGAGGAGTCTGCACAAAGAAAGCAAGCTGCGGTAGGAGACCCTGAGCTAGAGGGCTTCTGAGCATTGCTTCTCTTTTTTAACACACTAATGCTCAGCATATCTCAGGATATGATCCATAAGAGGATCTTTCACTTATTAATGCCTACTTGCAGCCTTGTGAACATCCACTGCTGTGGTGTCTAACATGGGTGAGAGCTATCGTATCAGTGCTATTACATTATCTTGGGCTATGCTGACCTTCTCGGGAAATCAAGGCCATGAATAATAGCACCATGCTAGTAGGCACCTTGTCTGGACAACTAAAGCTTTAATCACCAGAAATGGTTGTATTTATTACAGAGATATGGCCCAGCAAGGGAGATTATATAGAATGGAAATACAGAGAAATATAATGCAGTTTGCTTCTTAACTGGACGAATTTTATGTTCGCTCAGACAGATGTAGAAAAATTATTTCAGCAGCTGACACTAAACACAGTTCTTAAAAAATGAACGCGGGGAAAGAACAAGAGTCTATAAATAATAAAGAGTTGTAATGAGCAGGGACACACCAATCAGGAGTAACATAGCCAGAGAGAGTCTGTTTTCAAGCAGAACTTCTCCTGAGAAAATCTGGGTTTGGTTTTGTGCGATTAGGTTTGTCATGTGTCGTCAACCGCAACAGAAAAGTGGGAGCAAACAGCCCTGGAGCAACTGCTACGATCACCATACAGTGGTGGCTATATCCCTTATAGGAGTTGGGTGGGGCAAAGGGAGCTCTGAAGTACATGCAAGGGAACTTCCCTCTCTGACCTGATGGAGAGTCACAGCAAGAGAGATGCTCAAGTCTCATCGCAAGCGAGGTCAAGAGAGTTGCTACAGCTGGAACAACATGGGAATTTCTTATGGACTAAAGAGCAAGTATGCAAGAAAGGGAAATATGGCTGGTCCTCAGCAACATTCATCAGAGATTAAAATTACTTTTTTTTTGTTGATGACTGCAGAGTTGTGTTTTGGGGTTTTTGGGTTTTTTCAGTGATCCCAAAATAACTATACGTCCTAGGGCTTACCCTCAGGCTGAAACGCTACTCCAGGTGAAGGGGGAAATGTTTCAAAATGAAAACCAGTGTAGCCCTTATCTTGGTTGCGAGATTCCTGTTTCAAAGGATGAGAGTCCAGGCCACTGAGAGGGCTTCCCTGGCAAGTACACAGCACTATTACATCTCCAGACTGTGAGCACAAAGTCTGCAATGCCATGCAGTTGGGTGCCAGACAGAAATGCCCAGGTGCACTCCAAAGGAACCAGCTCCCCATCCAGGTTTCATTTAACTGCGTCAGTGGGGATCCTGCAGGGCAGCTAAGAGCTCCACCAGCACCAAAATACCATCCACACTACCATCAAAGAAAATACATAGGTTTCTTGTTCATTGCCTCAATTTTGAGCCTTGCCAAAAGCAATCCAAAAATTTTCCAAAAACATTAATACATGAAGTTGTTCTCTCTCTCTCTTAAATCAGTTTTTAAAAAGGAAGAAAACACTTATGTCCCTCATAGCTAGTACAACAGTACAAATCCAAAGCAGAGGAGATTTTTCCTGGTGGTGAGGGTGCAGGTGTAGTCTGGTCTTTGTGCTCAAAACAGCAGCATCTGGTTAATTCAGGAATAATTTTAAAAACTCCTTGGGATTCCTCCTGCACAGTACCAGGCCAATGATACTTCTGGGAATCATCATCTGGGGCACTCAGCCCTGTTATCAGTATTTATTTCTGAGATAGGTTTTGGAGATGAGTATGCCTAAACAGCTGTAAATCCAGTCACCTGCCAGTTCAGCAATTGGATGAGGAATGTGGTGGATAGTAGGGAAGTGAAAGTAGAGTCTGTTACTGCATGAGGAGCAGGATTAGCTGGGAAGACCTTCTGCAGTTACTTTCTTTTCATTAATTGTCTAATGTAAACCAGAAGCTCCTTCCTCAGTGCTCAGATGGAATCTGGGCATATCACTTGGAAAACGGGCCAAAGACAGTCTCCTTCCAAAAGGTTAAATAGCTTGACTGCAGTTAGCTAACACAAGGGATCCATTGTTTGAATTGAGGTATCTTTAGCAGCAAACATTCATCTGCAATTTAGGCCTGTGCTTCTTACCACCTGTATCTTTTTGTCTGAAAATAGTAATATTTATTTGATGCTGCTAAGGCTCCAGGCTGTTTTATCCTTGAATCAAGAAAGAAAGTCACCTTTGCTGTGTGAGAACAAAATGGTTTTTCCTTTGGATGAGCAGCCATGTGTGGCTATGGAAGAGTACTTTTAGGCAAGAATAGGACAAAAAACTGTTTCTAAGCTCACTCTGAGTTATTTCCTATGGGAAAACCAGATAAAGTCCTGTGCATACTTACCCAACATTATATTGAGGCTCTTTGTCTCTCTCCTACTTGCACTATTTGCATGTAGAAATGACAAAAAACCTTCATTTTGGATGGGCAAAGGTGGCTCTGACATCCCTCAGGATTTAGCTTAGGAAAAGATAGGTGAGAGGGATGGTTACACTTCCTTAAATGAGAGGAGACAGGACATATTTATCCTAGTGACCGGTGACCTGAATATCCTCATCACCAGCGACCAGGCCAGGAAGAAAAAAAAATGAAATATTCTTAAGTAAAAGTCAGTACAACATTATAACCCTGCCACTTATCAATGGGAGGAAAAATGTGAAGGTGGATCTCCCTATCAGACCAGCCATTTCTTTCCCTTTCTGCACATCATCTCAGCATCAAAAATTATTCCCAAGCATGTTCCAAGCTATGATTTGCTTAATTTCTCTCTCTCTCTCTCTCCTTCCACTCCAGACCCACTTCTTCAAAATCCTTCTCAGCAGAAGTGAGATATGCATCACATTTGCATTTCTATTCTTCACACAACAAAAACTCAAAACTACTGATAGTCATGCTGTCAACATGAAGATTTGCAGGGCCTCTGGCACCCACAGTGGAAAGGTCTGAAGCAACTTCCTTGCCCCCTTCCTTAGAGAATTATTCATTGCTGCTCTTCCTTTCCCTCCCACCTTCTAGAGCAAGCCCCCAGCTGCCCATGGCCACCCACACCTGCTGTATCTCTCTCCCCTGACTGGCTTGGACACTGAGTGCTGAGGGGTGAGAGGGATATGCCAGCCCCTGCAGGCTGCTCCGTATGCTCTGTTCTCAGGGCTGTTTGCCGTGCGGGCCGCAGGCTTCAGGCCTTTGAAGGGTCGAATACCATCTTTTGATTTACCATGGCTGATGGGGTATGGGAAAGCTTTACAACTGAAACACACAGAAGATTCAAAAAAAAAAAAAAAAAGAAAAAGAAAAGAAAGAAAAGAAAAAACAACATAGGAAAGACCTTAATAAAGACACAAATGATAATAAGAAATCTAATGGAATAGATCAAAGAAGAGAAGAAAGAGACAGCTCTTAGTAATAGTATTAAATGACTTATAAGAAAAGCACAGTTAACTCACCCCTCAAAACAGTCCTTGTTTACACACATGTATCACAGGTTAGACCCTCAGGGGATACTGACACATAGCTAGTAAGCACCAAGCATATTCAGGTCTTCAGAGGTGGTGTTGATGACTGTTTCTCACGGGTAAGGAGATTTTGGCAAGGATAAAGATTTGGTTCTCATTTGTGACATTTGGGCTATGAACGGTCTCCATACAGAGTTACTGTGACTTAGAGTAAACAACTGGAAATGAATGGCTCTGGTAAGGTGATTCCTCCTCAAATTCTGTTCTTCAACAGCAAAGTAACTTTGCTGTTTTGGTAGAAGGAAAGTTCTGTTTCAAGGACATTATCTGACAGCTTTATAAATCTGAAGAAAGGAGAGGTGAAGCTCAGTGTGCGTTCCAACAGTCTAAACTGCCTCTCTGTTGAGTCAGACATAGAAGAGTGCTGACAGGTTTCCACTGATCCAGCCTGTAGTCACTTTGGGGAAGATTCAACCTCACAAAAATTTCCAGCTGAAAAGCTGGCAAAATGTGGCATACACATTGCTTCAGTCTGCTACTACACAGAACCAGCCTTCAGTTTACACAGGGGTTTGCTCACAGATTTTGTCCCTGCATTAAGCTGTCAACAATACCTCTTTCCCAAACATGTGTAGGCCATCTGTCAAATCTTTAGCCACATCTTTTAGGTGCCAGACAGTAAGAGTTGAGCAGTCCACCCCTACGCTAGGTGATAGCATAAAAAACCCCAGTGAGTGCTAGAAGTGACCAATGCCAATCAGGCATACAATGTTGACAGGCCCTGAGGGAAAATATTGTCTGCCAGCACGATATAATCAAAACTGGAAAGGAAAGAGTAAGCTTTAAAAAATAGATATATTCAGGGTTACCTAAATATAGCCTCCTCGTATTTACTTAGGGTCTAAGTCTAGGAGGCCCTGAATGCCCAAATGAGCAATTCCACTAATTCTCCTTCATTTTTAAGAAGATATAACAGAATCAAACAAGTGGTACCTTTCTCAGAAGAAAAAGTGACAATTTTTGATGAAGTCTGGAAATTTTCATGCTGTAGTACTTTTCATGTGGGAATACCAAAGGTGATAAAAGCAGTCCTTACTAAAATAGTAGCACATCCCTCACAGGGTGCAAAGAATTCTCCTTTCAACAAATAGAAAAACTAAGGCTTGAAAAGTAAAAGAACTGGCTCTGGGCTACAAGAGGATACTGTAGAGCTGGGCAGATACTCAGCTGCCCCATCACTTCCCCAACAGAATCATGCCACTACTAATCTTTCAGCGATTAATTTTATTTTCTGAGAAAAAAATAACTAGCCATAATTTTCAAGAAATGAAACGGGGAAAATATAATCTCATTTTGCTTGATTTTTAGCAACAACTGATTAGATCAGAAGAAAACGCAAACACATATACACAGATGCTCTGGGGTTTTGTGGAAGATTCTCTTTGCACATGTAAGGAGCCTCAACAGCAGTTCTTTTGAGCTGTTCTCCAGAGAAACCCTGGAAAATCTATGAAATTTTCCTTCGCTTAGAGTTCATATAGGCAGAGATGGCTATCATCAGAGTGCTGTTTCTCTTTATTTGAGAAGTTACTGTCATAGTTGAAGTTCATCTATTCCATCTGTCCTGTAGGCCAGTCTGGATAAGACAGCAACAGCTCTTATGCAGCTACAGACTCAATAGTGCTTTGTGCTTCTTCAGTCAAGCTAAGCAAAGCAAATATGCAAATATATGGGGGGGGTTTGTTGATTTTTTGCTTTTATTTACTAAAAGGCAAGAGTTTCTATAGACTTTTAGATGGACACTCATTCATTTTAAGAGATATGAACTTGTTTGACCTATCTTCTTCTCTACACTTTCTTATTCAAAAAGAAAATAATAGGGCCTGGCTCACAATTTCAAAGCAAAAAAAAAAAAAAAGACACCAGATGCAATTTTAAACAGCAAGCTTGTTCCAGAGGACAACTGCTGGACAACATATTCCACAAACAAAGCTGCTACATGGTTTGCTCCTGACAGTCACAGCTCTGAAGGGCTCTGAAGATGGTGATACTATTAGCACAAAAAATGTGAAAGCTTGTTCCAGTGGGCCTTAGAACTTTGAAAGCTGACAGAAATTCTAACAGACCATACACAAACCTTCACATACAATAACCTACACATTTAAAGCTATAAGATTATGCACTATGATGTTAGTTTTGCCTGTTTGAGTCAGAAACTCTTTTTAGTTGTATTCCTCAATTCACATGAAGCAACAAGCTGCATCACTGAAAAGTGAAAGAAAGCTTCAGCTCATGCATTTACATTCTTTAAGAATTTCACTCCGTAGAATACCTAAAGACTGTCAAGAAAATGAATTGAGGCTAATCTAATAGCACATTCACTCCCAATTGTTTTTGTGCTGTTGTTATTGTTGGACTTGTTTCTAATTGTCTTTTTGAATTATTTTCTGAGAAAGTATAACTCTAAGGAGACAGAACACAGCCCTTTGGGATAGGGGGATGCACTTTTACTATTGTTACTTTCTTTTTAATAAAGATACAACAAAAATCACCAGGCTTTTTTATTAGATATAAAAAATATGGCAAGCTGTATTAAATGCTACCAAATTATGCAAAGGGCAGGGGGTTCACAGGGCTTCTGCTTGCCACCATATCCATTTTGCTTCCTTTCCATGTTTGCCTTTGACTGTTTTGAGTGATGCTGGATGAATGAGGGATGTAACTGATCAAAAGATGGACCAAGTAGCATGTTTCACACAGAGCTCACCAGTCCCAGACCAAGAAAGGAAACTTAAAAACTTAAAGATTTAAAAACCAACACTGTCCATAACGAAGAACTGACAGCAAATCTTCATGCAGCAATGCAGAAGAGAATTTCTCTCCGCAAGAGAATATAATTATAAAAGTTTGTTGTTTTAGAAATCAATCCAATCCAATCAAACCAACAGAAATTAAATGAAATTATTTAAAAAAAAACACTAATCACAAGCCCAAACTAATAGTGAAGAGGGCAGTGGAAGGTGTTTATACGATACCTAAGTTGACCATGAGTTTGACACGGCCTCCATCCAGCTCCAGGCGCAGAGTGTCAGCAGAGTCTCGTGAGGTGGTTGCCATCAACAGCCCATAAGCACGCTGGGACATGAAACGGAAGGACACATCTTCTGCTTCTGTGTGCATAACCATGGGCATGATGATCTTCATGTACATGCTGCCATCATAGCTCAAGATAGAGGCCTCTGCAAGGAATCAGAAAACAATTGCAAGAAATGAGAAGAAGTTACACCTCTGAAGAACCCCCACATCTACCACAAAGCACTGTGTCTACAGAAACCATAGCACTTGCCACAGAAAGGTATGTAACTGGGGAAAAGTGAAACAACCATTTAACTGCATCTAGAAACCCTGTGGGGCAAATATGAGCAGCAAAGAAAGATGTGGTGTTCACTGCAACTGGTAATAGCAGTAGCCTGGACACATAATTCCCAAGGTCAAGCATGTTAGGAGAGAGCCCTTTTGTGATTAGGTGCTAGCAGAGCCTTTGTTTTTCACATCTTCCAGAAAATGCAATCTCCTTCAGTGCACTGAAGTCCAGCCTTCCCTAGGACTAGCAGTAACAACTACAGTGACTAGTGTTCTAATTTCTGGTACTCTTGCTGTTGCTTATTTAGAGAGGAATTTCATTTCATCAATAACACTTTAAAGACAAACAACTGTATAAAGTGCATTTCCTAACAGGTCTTTTCTAAATCAGATTTGTTCCTTTTTGTGATTTTATATTTTTTCACTACTTACTAACAATCAATGTTAGTAGAGCTCTGCTGACACAACCAATGCAAATAAGAAAGGAATAAACCAAACTCCATTGCAAGGGCCATTCAAATGCAGCAAAAGTTAGAGGCACAATGAAAGCCAGGAGGAGGGGGGGAAAAAAAGTGAAGAAAGAAGTTATGTTTTACTGTCATCTCTGAGGATGTCAAGGAAAATTGGAATTTCAGTCGAGGAAAGGAGTTAAACTTTGCATTCTCTATTTGTTCAGGGTCTTGTCTGCAGGAAGTGATATTCTCCTCTAAGGGGTAGAATTAAAGTCTTGTGTTAGAACTGCAGCAAGCACTACAGCATGGCAATTATTGTTTCTTCAGGGAATATGCTCAAAAGCATTTTCATCTGCAAAATTTACAAATATACATAAATATATAAATGTATGAATCAGAGCATTCCTATTCCCCACAGCCAACCCCCACCAAAGACAGACCTGTAGAGATTGCTCCATGTAGGGCTTCTACCATAAAACTACATGTCAAAATCCCAGAGTTTAAAAAAACCTGACTGGTTCAGCTTCCTAGAAACATGGATGGATTGCTCTCTTACCAGTAACTCATCCATAAAGCTCTCTTACCAGTACCTCATCCAGTTCAGTTCAGCTGAAGTTTTCTCAAATGATTGACTGGGATTCTCTCCAGGCACCACCACCCCACCGCCCCCCCCCCAGAAAGTTAACAGCCCATCTAATTTAACCAACTGCAAAACATGTATTTGGAATCTAGATGCTCTCCTTATACTTCAGCCCTTTGTCCCATTTTTCCCAGACAATGAGAACAGAACTTCCATCAGGAAACAGCGAACTTGGCAGAGCTGAACCTTACTCCTCTCAACGTCTAAATGTTAGATGCTACAGTAGCGTAAATTGATGGGAAACTGAGGAAGATCTAAATGTCCGTGCCACAAAGCAACCATGGCTGGCTCCAAAATGGCCAGAAACAGAACTGCAATGCAATAAATATGCAAATGAGGTGATAAATAAAGATATAAATATCAAGCTGATAAAGTGACAGAGGAGACAATATACGGTTCCAAAATATTTAGTGGGGATCACAACAGTTGTGCAGATGCAGCAACCCACCACACTAATAGCTGGTGTGCAGCACCTCAGCAGTCATAGGACAGGCAAACATAAGAAGAAAACTTTTCTGGGACCACCATTAAGATGTCTGTGAACAGCATCCTTACTCACCAGTTTCCTTAGCTGCGTTCACCACACACTGTCATGGTCTGTACACAGAAAGCTCTCTACACACATCACCCACTCAGCCATAACATTACACACATCTCTGGTACCAGTTGCCAGTGTTGCCCTGGGGTCCCACATCTTCATTTGGCTGAGAAACAGAGGAGCAAAGAAAGCCTCTTTTTCAAGGTGGAAGAATAGTTTCTTCCTTTCAAAGTGAAATTCTCTTCCCCCTCACGTCTGCACCTTTCACTTGCCACCCACAGCTGCAAGCTGGAACTAAATGTACTGTATTTTATACATACACTCAAAGGCAATGCCTATGTACACACAAGCCTTCCTTGCTCTCTTTCCTCTCTCTCTCTCTGCAGATTGTATTAGAAAATCCAGTCAAGCATGAAATGGCTCTTTTGAGGCCTTCAGTTCAGATGTGCCTTGCATGAAACAGTTGCTGGCCCTAGCACATGAATAGCTGCGAGAAGGGGGTTGGAGGATATCGGGACTGTGAGTGGGAGTAGCTGACACAAATGTCCCAGCACTGCTGCTTCCTTCTACACAGTGCCATGCATTAGGAGCTTTGAAAACATGAGTTTTTCTGCAGTGACTAGAACAAACCAAAAGCATGGTAATAATGAGTCTCTGCCCTTCAGTAAAATTTGTGTCCTTCAGCTTTACTGATCCCATCGCCAGATAACTACTGCCCTTAGACAAGAAATCCCAACCCTTACTATTATACTTATGTAAGGAGGATCTGAGGAACACTCAGAATTGCTGAAGATAACATAAAAGTCTGGACAGTGTTTCAGCTGACATCTCACAGTAGCATAAACCAGGTATTACTGTCCCTTCTCTGGCCAGTCTGCTACAAGCACGATGCAATGAAACCTCGTAACAATTAAGTAGATAAAATTAATATCTTGAAATAGTTGAAACAGCCTCCACAAAACCACAAGAGACAATGTTCTGTTCTCGTGCCATATGCACTTGACATATTTCAAAAATAGCAGGATTTCATTCTCACTTTGCAAGTCTTCTCAATCTGGAGTATCTGGGAGCCTTTCAGCACATCTCCTTGCAAGCAGACCATTCCCTCCAGCTATGAAAATACTCCGTTCAGAGGAGGGTATTGCCTAGTAGCAGTCATACAAATAAAACCTATTTCCTTTTCCTGACAGTCAGTCCCCAAAGCTCAAGAAAAGCATGTTACAGCTGAGCAACACATACAGCAAATCTGCTCAGGGTTGAACGCAACCTGGCAACAAGTACATGACCTCAGCCACCCAGACACCTGTGCTGGCGACTTCTGCCTGAATACGGCATCCATTCAACTGTCCTCAGCCACCCGCAGCAATGAGACTGTAATGCTTTGTTCAGCACCATACTAACAGGCAGCAGCACAGTTATCCAAGTTTAAAATACATGCAGGTTTCTGCCACCCTTCTACTTTTAGGGTAGCTATTATATTGGATGCATAGGAGCAATGTGTGAAATCATGCTTGAAACCCCCACAGACTTGTACAGACAAAAAAGTGAGTGGCATTTATTTGTGATCCTAATGCCAGAAGCTTCATTGCCATTAGTTTGGAGATGGGAAGAAGAAGAAACCAGGTGCTGGTTCAAAACTGCTCTGACATAATGCCAGAAATCTGTGAAAATCAATATGTTATTAGGAGCAATTAGCTTCCCAGTTTTGTGCTCTCAGACCCTGCCAGTTTTAATTTTACACTTAGCATCCAAAGGAGCAATTCATTGCTGCTTCCCCACAAGGCTCTGCATAAACCTCCCAGGGAGATGGAACAGGCATATTCTTAGCACACAGACAGAAAATTATTCAAGACCTCTTCATGCTTTTTGTCCTGCTTTCTAACCTCTCTCTTGTATTAATCTCCATCCCTTGCTTCTTTTCTTCCTTCTTCCTCTTAGTTTTTCTGTACTCTCCTTCCCCATGGTCTTTTTTCTCTGCCTCCCAGACTACAATACAGTGTAGTTTCTTACTGAAATTTTCAGAAAGGTGACATTGCAAAAATAATTAAAAATATCCACACTTCATGAAAGTTGATGTCCCCAGTGACAGCAGTTCAGGGCACACAACATTTTCCCCAGCTACATTTGTGAGACCAAAACTCTTAGACCAAACATTTCCACATTCTTGCAAATTCAAATATCCGTGAAGTACCTAAGCTATGTATCTGCAAACCAGACAACACTTTCCTGAAGGCATTGATTGCACAGCTCACCTCCTGCCCTCACATATCCACTAGCAGACACATGGCCCCAGATAAAAAATAGATTTTCTGAAAACAAAAATTACACTTTTAAACAAAACAAAAATCCTACAAAAATAATATCTAAAAAGAAAAAAAAAAGAAATCCTAATTCCTGTCCAAGTGGATTCCATACAGATGAGTTTCAACAAAAACAGCCTGACAAGTAATTTGGGAAGACTGAATGTAATCAATCAGACTGAATCTGACTAGAACCCACGAGATAATACTCCTGTTTTGGTGGAAAAGATATGATGGGAACTTTAAGTGCTCACAAGCGGTTAGGACCTTGCACATCATCCAGCAGGACGGGTGCCAGGAGCTGTGGAGTTTCCTGTGCCAGTCCCTTGCTGCCCAGGGCTGTCCCACACGCACAGGAAGGTGAGTAGGACAGATGTACAAATGGGGGCCAGGTCCAACCGAGAAACCAGGAAACCTCAAGGTCATGAGGCAGGCCCACAGTCAGGCCAGGAAGTCAATCTGCTGGCCAGGGCTAAGAGCAATTGCCAGGCAGAGCCACAGTGACAGGGTTGGACGTGGGCCTGGCCTGGAAGCACCCGCAGCCAGGCATGCTGTGGGAGGGACCTGGAGACTGGCCCTGCCGCAGCATCACCGGGTGGGGGGCTGATGGCCAGGGGGCTGCCATGGGGCCCTGGGCCATGAGCAGGTGGGGCAGCCCCAGCGGCCAGGCAGGGCCTGTCAGTGCCCTAAGCGTGCTGGTGGTACCGTGCTCTGGGACTGCTTCTCACTGACCCATAAGAAAAGTCCATGTTTACTATGCTATGACACCTTCTGCAGTAAACGGAATTTTTCCTGGATGTCTCCCATCTCAGTGTCATTGGGCTTCAACTTAAACTTAGCCCACCAAACACGAAAGACCAATTTGAAGGGATGTAAATGTAATTCACTAGCACCGAGAGGGACAATAACAGAGAACACAAAACCATCTTTAAAACCTACGTAAACTGAAACTTTACATTAGGAATAAGAATGGGCTTTATTAGTCTTGCAAAATACCCTGCAAACAATAAATATCACTAATAAAACACTGAGAGGGTTTACTGTGCTAGTAAGAACCAAGCTATTCTGCTTTAGAGATTTCAAACTGACAAGATGTCAATAGTGTTACTATGAGTGTTATCCACTGGAAACTCATGAAGATAAAACAGTAAAAATCGTGGACACATACAGCTACAGAAAAGTAAAGAAACCAGACCGGTTTTGCTGATACTTAATCTCTCTGAAAGACCAAAGTATTTTTTTCAACATCAATCCAAGTTTTTCTTTGCTTCAAATTAAGATGATGCCTTCGTTCTTCACTCCCGAGTGGGTATATATGTCTGCTTTACAAAAGAATCTTCATATCCTGAAACTCAGTATATCACTATTCCAGCTCCCTCACTCTATTTTAGACTAAGCTCCTTTTTACTCAGCTTCTCCTAGCTTTTGTTTTCTAAAACCTGCCTCTTCTGCTTCTCATCTCTGGCTTCTTTCTGATTTGTATACTACTTTCTTAAATTAAAATTTTCCAATTTGAATAGCATATGTCAGTTAAGACCAAACAAGCACTTAAAGTAATTACATAAGACACCCTTATCAGTGCAATGTGCACAAAATAGTTCCAAATGAACAGCAAATGGAAGACATAATAGAACAAGCTCCGAGACATTCATCACATTTTTGGGGATGCAAGAATACTGGTGGAGCAGTAATAGTAATTGTCACTTATAAGGCCCCTGCTATAGACAAAAATTGCTAGCAGATGTTTACATAGGTCAGACGACACACAGATAAATATTCTTCACCAAACACATTTTTTCAAAACCTTGCAAAATTTATTTCATAACATTAATTAAAACATTTAATTTCTGAGCCTGAAAATAGCCCAGAAGTGCAAGTTCCTTCGTATAAAAGAAAAAAATTCCTGAAGAAACCTGAAGAGCAAACCACACCTATTTATTTATCTAGAAAGTCAGAAGAGAATAAATACTCTATTCACCAATTTCCTTTCCATACCATTGTCTCCCCCTGCTCCAGTATCTTATACCTCTTCTATCCCTTTGAGGTCTTCCCAAACACATAACCAAAGTCTACAGATAATATTATTGACTAAGTATCCACAAAATGGAAGACATTAAGAAAAAAAACTAGGTAAATAAGACAAACAAAGAGCCCTAAGCAACACAGTGCATGTATTATAATGTCCTTCTTCAGACAAAAAAAAAAAATATATTACCTTGATTCATAGAGTTTAGACTTTGAAATTACTTTTGTTATGAACAAAAGTAATTCTGATTTTTCTTTTTAGAACAGCACTAATTTTCTTTTTTGAATCCAAAATTAACACTTCTACTATTTCTACACCTCTTCTACTTCAATATTATAAAGTGGGTATATTATACTAAAATCCTTTAAAGCTGTCCTGAGAATTTTCATCTTAAAGTGGACGAAATCTCAAGGAACTAGTTAAAACTGTGAGTCTTCTATCATTGTAAGGTAAAATCCCACAAGACTTTTGCCTGTCTACAACAAAAGCTTCAATGGAGACCTTCCAAATTTTAAACTGACCTAGGGAAGACATATTAGGGATATGGATCCCAAATCTCCCTTCATTAATAAACCTGTCTAACATTCTTGGTCTGGATTCTAGCTTTGCTTAACTTCTGTACTTAATCAACTAACTCCCCAGGTTAACCTGTGGCTACCCTACAAAGTAGTATGTACCAGTTTCCATCAGCATCAGGCTGGGTATGCCCTTCCTACACTCCTGTTGTCATCAAGAGTTGTCTTGCTTTGTTGTCATCAAGGGGTGTGATTGCAAGAGCTAATCAAGGGGTGTTGTCAGGTGGGGAGTTACAAAAAAATTAAATTTGTGTACTCCACAGTGAAAGGCAAATAAACTTCACTTCTCCTTTCTTTGGGCTGCAATCATAAAGAACTGGCCTAGGGAGAAACTGAAAGAGCACTGAGTACCACAGTGGAAATATTTGCAGACAGAGGAAACTGTAGCTTGTAAATATTATTGCTAGCCCTGGGAGGTGACGAGTGAGGTTATATTGCCATACTGAAGCTTGGCAGAGACTCAGGAGAACCAAGAAGGAGCACATGGGCTTTTCAAATCTACTCCAAATGTCACTCTAACATTTACAGAGCTGTGTACAACTATTTGGGAAGAAATCTCTAGCAAGAAGGCTAAGGGTAGAAGAAAAACTGCTCCTCAGTGTAAAGGAGTGTAATGGGGAAACCTGCTACTAAAACAATAGCTGGAGAATTTGCATTACCATGGGTGGCACTTTAGAAAGTGGCACGACTTCTGTTTGGTTCAAACATCTTTGAGTCATCTTCACGGCACTGTCAAGCTACACAAAGCATTTGATCACTACCTTCTGAGTAGTGTTCACCAAAAAAGGGAGATTACAGCAAAAACGTTTGGTTTATCTCAGCATACAAAGAAAAAAAGAGGCAGCAGACAATCTGTAGCAAGGGAAAATTGAGAAAAATTTAAGGAAAAAATTACACTATGAGGGTTGCCACACACTGCAACAGAACTGCTGTAGAAACCCCAATCCTGGAAATTTTCAAAATTCAACAGGATAATGCCTTTAACAATTAATTCTGCTCTTCAAGTTGATCTCACTTGAAGCAGGTGTTTGGGACAACAACCTCCAGGGATCTCTTTCAACAATGATTATTCTATGCCAAGTGCCAGAATGCCCTGATTTCACTGGATATTGCACCTTTTCACAGACATCACCTTACACCTGCAAATTGCTACTGATTTGAGATGGAAAAGATTTTGTCTTGTGAGTTATCACATTGAGGGGAATGCCTCTTGCAGCAAGACTAAAGAAACAGAGGATTCAAAACATTGCTTTCCTACAGCCACTCTATGTCCTTGGGCAAATTCCTTACTCCTGCTGAATCATCTCCGAGCATTTACAGTTTGGAACCAAACATGTTATGACACTACTAAAGACACCTGATTGTTGTGCTTTCAGCCCTTTTCTCTGACCATATGGGAAAGCTACTCAAAAGGCAGTTATCACGTCTTGGATGGGTGTACTCTTTGCTGGGTGAAAAACTGGCAGGATGGCCAAGCCCAAGGAGTGGTAGTGAATGGAACCCAGGTGGTGGCCAGTCATAAGTGTTGTTCCCCAGGGCTCAGTATCAAGGCCAGTTCTATTTAATACCTTTATCAATGAGCTGGACAAGGAGATCAAGTGCATCCTCAGTAAGTTTGAAGAAGACACTAAGTTGGGCAGGAGTTTTGATCTGCATGAGGGTAGGAATGGATATGGACACACTGGAACAGTGAGTGGGCTGAGGCCAACGGCATGAGGTTCAATAAGGCAAAGCACAACACCCCCGTGTGGTGCTACAGGCTTGGGGAAGAGTAGTTCCTGAAATGCTCAGCAGAAGGGGACTCGGGGGTGCTGGTTGAGGGGCAGCTGAATTTGAGTCTGCATGTACCCAGGCGGCCAATGGCATCTTGGCCTGCATCAAAAACAGTGTGGCCAGCAGGACTAAGGCAGTGATTATCCCTCTCTACTCTGGTGAGGCCCACCCTGAGTGCTCTGTACTCATTTCAAAAAGGACATTGAGGTGCTGGAGCAAGTCCAGAGAAGGGCAATGGAGCTGGGGAAGGGTCTGGAGCACAAGTCTGATGAGGAGCATCTAAGAGAACTGGGGTTGTTTATTCTGGAGCAGAGGAGGCTCAAGGAGGGCCTCATTGCTCTCTACAACTACCTGAAAGGAGGTTGTGGTGAGCTGGGGGTTGGTCTCCTCTGTCATGTCTCAATGGATATGAGGAAATGGCCTTAAATTCTGCTAGGGGAGATTGAGATTAGGTATTAGAATTTTTTTTTTCCCCTGGAAAAGTGGTTAGGCATTGGAATAAATTGCTCAAGGAAGTGGTAGAGTCACCATCTCTGGAAGTGTTAAAGAGGCATCTGGATGTGGAACTTGGGAATATGGCTTAGGGGTGATTATGGTGCTGCTGGGTTGACAGTTGGACGAGATGATATTGAAGGTCTCTTTCAACCTTGATGATTCTTTGATTCTGGGATCATCAGTCTATCACTTTTGAAAAGCAAGGCTGTAACGTAAACTACATTCATAACCTTTTTAAAATCCATAAACAACCTCTCCTCAGCTCTGTTTTTCTAATACTGGAAAGAAAAACTAACTACAATTGCCTCTGGCTGTTGGTTTAAGGAAGGTTCACAGCATTAGACAACCCTCAACTTCATTTTCTTCCTTTTCCTCATCTGACAGCCCCAAACTCTTAAACTTTGCAAATTCCTGGAAGAGGTGTGTTAATAGAATGGGGAGCAAATGGAAAACATGGGTCTACAAACTGTAGGTCAAACTTGTCCACACCATACTGGTTTTGAAAAAGCAAAAATTCTTCAACCCAGTGATTTAGGCCCAGTGATTCTTCAAATCAGTGATTTAGGGCCAGAAGTGAGACACTGCCATGCTGAAACTAAGTAGGCAGAGGAACTAGGTAACTATTTATTAACTCATGTAAGGCAAGCAGCTTCATGGAAACAAGAATGTCACAACACTCACGAACGAGTGAAGGGAAGGTCATCTTTGAAGGGAAGCCCGATACAATAGACCAGGTAGTGATTAGGAGGGTAACAACAGCAAACATGCTGTGGAAAAATGCAGGATAATATGTAATTTGGAGATTCAGACTACAGCTTCCGAACTTAAAATACAAGATAAACTAAGATGAGTTTAAAATATGAGGATCTGGAGGAAGGTCCCTTCAGAGCCTTTTCTTCTTCTATCACAGATCTGCTGTCTTCCCTAAAAACACTTGCAAAACCACTAATCCGAGGGTGGTGACCATCTGAGAGCAACGCTCAGTCAGTGCAGCACAGACAGTGCCAAAATGATGACACTGATTTCCAGGCATCCCACAGGCTCTGTCCATTCCTAATGAAGTCATCAGCAGAGATGCAACAGCCAGATCTGTTCACCCAGCTAATTGCAACCACTGTTCAATTACTGGAACCATGATAAAGAGGCAAAGAGAAGCAGAAACTAGCAGCTGGCATGGAATGGCAGTTGATATTGCCAGGATCATGAAGGCTGATCCAAGTGGTACATGTTCAAGCCTGTAAATTTCATTGGCAGATAAAAGAAACTCAGTCCTACTTTCAAATAACAAACACTTGCCTTTTGAAAACATGATTGTACCCCAGACCAAATTCCACTTTACAACTCTGGTACCTGTAGATAAATTTTTTTTAAATAAAAAGAAATTTCACACAAAAAAAGAAGAAAAAAAGAATTGGCATAGATATGTGAGGTGTTTATGCATGAATGTTGACCCAAATTACACAGAATTTCAGTGCTTGGACAATTACAGGGATGTCCATGAACTGTCCTCTGTGACTTCAAACATGACCAAGTGCAGTTTCTGTCTTACAAATCCAGTATCTTTTGGTAAGGACACAGTTAGAAATTCATAGTCCATAACTCTGGTTATAATTATCACACAGTTACTAAACTCCTACAAGCCTATCTCAAACGCCAGAGGCTGTAGTGCAGGATCTACAGTGCAGAACTGTGTACAGGTCCAAATGCCTACACTGGCATTCAGTGAATGGGTTTACAAATAACAGCAGCCAGTACAAACCCTCAGTTCAAAACTCAAAGATTTGGGTTCATGGAGAAGAGAGTTCCATTAATCTTTTTCTGCTTCTCCAAGCTCCAAGAGCCTCCAGTGATCTTGATGGGAATTGTAAATGATAATAAATCCTGCTTCTTGTTGAAGCTGTGAAGATTTAGTCAGCATTGGCAACTTCTATGAGACTCTCCAGTCAAAAGAACTGGAGATGTATAAATTACAACAGCAGCTGTGACCCTAAAACTTTCACATTCACCATTGTGCAGCACATTTTATTCACTTTGAAATTCAGGGCAGCAGTCAGAATGCAATGAAGAGAGTCCTACTCCAAAAGCACCAGCCGGATGTCACAGTTAAGCAAAGCTGAATTTTCTTCATCTGCTTCTATCACAGACTTACTGAGATAGCTGCTGAGGCCTGAGGCTACTCCTACCCAAAACAAGACCAACCAAATCTTGAAATCACCAGGTATTTTAGACTGAAAATGCCATTTATGGGCAGAAGATTTTCAGATCACCTTCTATGGCGGCTATGACTTTTACTGAAATGCCTGGATCTCGCCTGACCCTAACTGAAATTGGAAAGCTGTCACATTGTCACCCCATATCAAGACACTTACAGATAAGATGTAAGAATGTACCCACATCCTGTATTGTTCTCTTTATACTAGACATAACGAAAACCTCCAAGTTAAGAGAGTTTAATGGTGAATAACTGGCTATTTATCCTGCCTAAAGCACTTCTGTCCACTATAATACAGTCCAGAGGGACACTTACTCTGAATTGCTAGCAGCAAACTGCATGCAGTGTATTCTGTTACAACATTTCTGATTCATTACATCAAATTATGTCAGATTAAATGCAGCCTATCAGCAAAGAGAGTCTCCTCAGACCTGAAAACTGCCTCAGTGTCTGCTTATCAGTGACTGCACCTCCTGCATGACATCACTTTGCATACACCTCCACTCAATGCTAGGCAGCACACCTGCAGAATGAACTGCCTGGGAAGGAACTATGCCATGAGTGGGCAGGTAATAAAAAGCTTCATTTCACTGTGGTCTTCTCAGATTCTCTAGTTTTTTGAACAATCTGTTTATGAGATTGAGAACCTGAAATACTCACAGACCAATAGCAAGGAATAACTCTACCCCCTCCCACATCAGGGTTAATTCTTGTACAGTTCAGGAGAGCATTAAGGATGGTACAGTTGATATCTGTCACAAGGGTGGGGTGATAAATTCAAACATCAACCCCTCATTCTTAAAGACCAGAGATCAGAAATTCCTTAGATGGAAAAAACCAGGAATTTTGTAATCTCAAACAGGTTTTTCCACATCCAAAAATCACTGTTTAGAATGACCTTCAGGGCTGCCTGTGCTCTGAGGAGGTCTGGGACAAGGGGAGGAATAAAGCTACCCAGCACAAGTATGACATGTTTGCTGATCTGGGTGGCAGACAGAAAGTGCAATCTCTAAGAATGGATTCTGAATCCTAATAAAAACCTAGGTGTTTGATAAAAACATCAACAGCCACAGTCTCAACACTCTGTACAGTGGAAAAAACAGTTTGCTTTCACCTAAAATGTCTCCCAGGCCCCTAAGTGCAGAAGAGATGGAACGAAGAGACTAAATTGCGAAACTCATCCCATTTAGCTAAGTGGGATCACAGGTAAGGTCAGGGAAGTTAATCACTACCCATTTGCTGAAAATTACCCATAAAGGGTATTAGATGCACAATTCTTTTACAGCAATTAGCTCTTGTTGATATGAATATGAAATAGGAACCTAGTAAGAGTTACCTTGGTAATAAAAGGAAGGAAATTAATCAGAACAAGGATGGAAGCCAAGGTAAGTTTGGGGGGTGGCCAGTTCAGATATATGTTTGGAGGACTGGAGAATGCTTTCACATGTATTATTTGGCCAAATCTCCAAAATGTATCAGAGAAAGTGAGATTATTAGAACGGAGTCCAACACAATTTAACAAAGCATGGTAAAAGCCGATGGGAGCGTGTCTATCAGATTAACTTTTGTATAAAGGCTGTGGCAAATCCATCATGAGGTTTTCCAGGCTCTGAGAAAGCCTGACCAGAACTGGCCCTACCAGCAAATTGTGTTTACTTCAAGGATGAAAATTTTCTCTTCTCTCATTATACAAGGACGAAAAAGTGGTGGGGGAGACAGCCTGAAATCGCGTACTCTCTCAAATGATATTTCTCTACAGTGGTAAAAGCCATTAATCATTACCAATTAAAACTGTGGAAAAAGAAAAAAAAGTAGTTACATCTGAAGGCATTCTTTCAGTTTTTCCACTACTTGCTGCTAGCCCCTTCTCTTGGGTTGTCTAAAATCTGCACCCCTACTTTTTCTGTGTTCACTAGAAAGGGATAAGAAAGCCAGGCTGCAACTCTGCAAAGGCAGCCTTCAGCTGCAGGGAGAAGAGTCTGGCTGCTGCACAGGGAAGCAGGAGTAGTTAGGAACAGCCGGACAGCTGTGCACCTCACATCTGCCCACATTTCAAAGGAATGACCCAATCCAACCCAGGACATAGCAAGCACTCAACATTCTACAAGGACAGAGTGGTAGAGGAAGCCAATAGCTGTTACTTGTGGCTGAAGCACGGATCTCCTGTGAAACTGGTATCAAGCCTTAGTGTCCCAGATGGCCTCCAGTTTGAAAAATATTTGTGAAAACATCCAGAGGCCTTCCCACAAGAGATGTAAAGTTGAATTAAAGCTAATATAAGGAAACAGAAGAACACATAATCTGGAAGTTTCTACATTCTAAAGAATCCTGTACAATTTCAGAAATTATTTAGACAAAAATTATATTGCAACAACAGGAACTGTTTGAGCCTGACAGTAACAGCTGCCTATCAGGACACCTTCAGTTTAAATTTGAGAACATTGCAAAAAATAATCTAAACCAAACTATCTGTATGTAGTTCACCTGTCAGATTTCCCCCTCCTACTGTTCAGGGCATCAGAATGTGGTATTTCTTTTTCTCATATCTTTCATATTTTTCTTTCTCCTGTTACTGTGCAAAATGCCAATACAAAGAACAACAAAAACAGCAAGCTGCCTGCACCAGGAAATAAACAAAGCACATCAGAAAATTCCTTCCTGTAAACTGAAATAAAATGTCATTATATTTTTCAAACCTATTCTTCTTCCAATTTCCATCCAACTCTGGAAAACAACCAAATCCAAATATGCACAGTGCTTCCAAATACACAATACCATAATCTTCAATGACAGTTAAGGGCTGACTTATCCTTACCAGCAATTTTATCAAGTCAGAACAAGATTCTGCACAATACCAAAGCAACAAGGGTTGTATCAAGCCCCACTGCACCCTTTCCCCTGGGAAACATGCAGTTACACCTACAGTGCTTGGCCTTACACAGCACATCACTCCTTTACACTGCATGAACATCCTCCTATGTTGGCCAACTAATGCCACGAAGGAAGGAATACAGCAGAAAAATACATAACCAAAGGAAGACAGGCAAAGCCCTCACTCTTCCAAACAAAGTCAAGCATTGAGCAACCAGAGTTCAAGATACCTTTGGACAATACTCTCAGGTACACAGTGTGATTTATGGGGTTGTCCTTAGCAGGACTAGGAGTTAGACTCGATGATCCTTGTGGGTCCCTTCCAGCTCAGGATATTCTATAATTCTGTGATCTGTGGTGTTTAAACTGCCATCTAATGGTGAAACTGTAACTTTGAAGCAGGCAGAGCAGACAGCACACAAGGAAACAAATGCTGCTTTGACCTGCAGCTCTTGGATTCGGATTGACAATCACCTTTTTCAGCAACATTTAATTATAAGCTGCTTCCTACAGCACTAGCTGCTGGTGAAGCAAAAGTGTATGTTTTAAGTGACAAAACATATCTTCATCGGAGATGTGCGTACTGTCTCAAACTGCCAGATCTGATTTCCAGTTTTATGCCACAGATAAGAGACTGCACAACAAAGAATATAATAATGCCAAAGTTCAGGCTTGGATTTTTTGAGGGCTGATAATGTCATCTTAATTTCTGATGAAAAACCTACCAACATTGAACAAGTGCAGAAGTGCTGAGTTAAACCATCTAAATCACTCCACTGATACAGATTTACTCGACATTTCAGCTATTCCAGAACAAAATCACTTTCAGTCATCTATCATTTACCTCATGATCTGGCAGTGCAGGTTCCAAATCACTTTCCTTGTGACTCAAGTATGGGCAGAATTTGTGGCCTTGCTATGCACCTAAACCAAAGGAAGCTAGTTCAGACAAGTCAGTATTTGCCTTTCCACTTTTCTTAAACTATAATTAATAGTACCTCTTTATTATGCTTCCACTGATCCCCTAATAATTGCAGAATCATAGAATGGTTTGGGTTGGAAGGGACCTTAAAGATCATCTAGTTCCAACCTTCTACCATGGGGAGGGAGCAGGTTGCTCAGAGCCCCATCCAACCTGGCCTAATAATGGTGGCCCATTATCTAAAGCAGAAGGACACAAATTAGGACTCTTGAGAACTATTCAACAAGTCACTCTTATTTTCCTTTATTTGATCTGAAAATAGGAAAGAATGTCATTTACCTCTCTTCAACAGCACATTTTAGATTCTCACTTAAGCAATCATTACAAAGTAAGCCAAATATATTAAAAGGAGGTTGCAAATGGAAAAATAAAACCTAATGAACCCTTGTATTGAAGGTACTATGTGTGAGGCACAGACACATTTGGAAACCACTTCTGACAAGTTATTGACATCTAATTCCACACTATCACCAAAGACAGCTCAATTTACTCCCCTTTTTAATGTGCAAGTGAGGGCCACTGAAAGCTGTCAGACTCATGTGATGAAAGACAAGTACCTAGGATACATAGAAAAAAATGGTTCCTTCATAAAACTCTCTCCAAATCATTCAAGAGTTTAGAAGCTCAGAGCTTAATACATGAGCCATCATTCCCCATATCACTGAAGGAAAGGGATGCTAAGCTCATCACCCACAGAAGCAGGCATGTGGCCTCTCTTGCACAAAGAGAGAGACACTTCTGTTTTCAATATAAAGTGAATCACAGGGTCTTACACTGGGCTTAATCATGATCCTGAAAGTTCAGTACAACATCTGTATTGAACAGCATGCTCTGCTTTCTCCTAAGGGTTCCTGGAGGGCTGCAAGGTTATGGGAGGAGTCCAGAGGGTGTAAAAGCTGTGTGTATTAAAGAATTAATACACTTCAGTATATATTTGAAGTCTATTTGAAGACAAAAAGAGTGTCAAGCTTTTCCCAAAAGGGTTGCTAGTAGGAATTTAGCAAATCAAGCAAACCAGCAGTTGCTGGGTGAGCAGAGAAAGTGATGGGGATGCAGAGGCTGTGGGCCCCAGGGACCGGTGTGCTTGCTCAGACACTTCGGGGGCGCAGTGAGGGGCAGATGGCAGTGCTGCCTGAGCCCATTAGATGGCGAAGCAGACTGCAATTGTCTCCTCACTTGTGCCACTAGTGCTGAGAAGTACTTGTTAAGCGTTTTTTTCCAAGGAAGAGCAGTGTGGCTCCTCCTGGGGTAGAAGAGAAAGCAGAGACACACAGCAAATCTCAGTCGGTTTTCTGTGCATTGCCACTGCCACCAGCTCTCACTGCCACCTGCTGGACAAGGTCCCAGGTTTCTACTCGCATCTGCGCAAGTTCTGGATCAGCAAGGACTGTTTAGGAAAAGAAGCTTTTCCTAATTTACACCTGTAAAGGGTAAGACACAGCTCTACACCACAATACAACCACAAAAACGGTTTTCTAAAATAAGCAGCTAATGTACTCTGACCAAAGAGGAAAATGAGTAGGTGTCCTAACAGGATGGTTTCCCCATCCTCGATTCCTGTTATTTGAAGTCCTCCACATAATTCAAAGCATTAAGATGCAATCAGGAACATCTTTTGAACTGGTCTACTTTCACAGCAGAAACTGAGACAGAAATAGAAGACAGCTCATCCACTGTCACACTGCAAAGCCAGGACAGTGTAGGGACACAAACCACTGTCCATCTCAACTGGGCTGCTGCCCCCCACTCTTTGGATGATCCAAGAGCTACCTGCCACCTTGTTGTACTTTTCATGAGACAGACCCTGAAAAATTCTCAGAATATCAACCAAGTCAAAATAATGGAGAGGTCAATAATTCCTTTGGAAACTGGAAAATAATCCACAAGCCTAAAAATAATCTAAATCTGTAATGGAAAGGGGACTGATCTTGACATCACTTGAAACATAGATGGTAAGACTCTATAGATACAACACCTGTTTCTCTTTCAAATTCTGCAGATAGAGAGAGACTCAAAAGGGGAAGAATTGAGGCACAAGACAGTTTTTTAAGATTTCAATTAGCCTTTTTTTTGGACTAGGATTTATTTACTGCAGAGTTAAGCATCTCTCATAGTTACAGATCCTCTATTTATATCTGCTAACTGTGCAAATTTCCTGGTTCTCTGATTCCAGACCAGCTGCTGGGCACAGCTGTGCTCCAACAAAGGCACCAAAACCAGCAGGATTGCTGTGGGACTGTCATACTCCCCTAATTTCATCTGCATCTGGAAGAGGAAATCACAGTGCTTTTCTCACCCACTCCTGACACAGCTCAACAGAACACCACCAATGTAATTTTAAAAAAACCCTCAGTGATAGATTGCCAGTGTGAGAAGCTCCCAAGCTTCCACAGCTTTTAAAGGTTGCACTAAAACTTCCTGCACAACATACAAGGTTGCCAACACAGAGAATACAGGAATCTAAGTGAACAGTCACCTGCAAAACCTTTAGACAGAGCAGAGGACATCCTGTGAGCAATTTGATGTGTGGAGAGATCAAGGCATAGAATTGCAAGCAATATAGAGTCTGGTAACAAAGACGCTTCTGTTCAGTGGGAAGAGGGGGAAGTAAAAGCAATGCAATGAGGCAGAGCACCCAAGTGCCTCACAACACACTGCAGGCTGTATAAACACATACAGGGCTCTGTGGCATCTCAGTCTTGAAGCGGGTTTTAGAATCCTATTTCTGTGGGCATGAAGCTCAAGGATGCAGCAAGATCAAGCCTGCACCCAACAAAGGGGACTGGCACATCCTCCTCCTGGCATGCACTACTGGCTACCTGAAGCCTGTCCCTGCTTCCCCCACCCACTGGCTGTCCTGAACACCATCCTTGCTTAATGGCTGCTTCACACCCTAAGCACCTTACTTACAGATTTGGATTTTACTGGAAGGGCTGATGGGCCCCTAAGCACCACTGGAGGCAATGCTGGGGTTTGTCAGGATTTACTGTTTTATTCTTTAAAACCTAATTGATTTGCCAAAGATCAAACAAAGTCCATGACAGAGCAGGAATAAATGCAAGTGAACTAAATGTTAGACTATGTTTTTGTTATTGTTTTTGGTGTTTATGCAGATGAACAATATTTGGGATGACAGCTTGTCAGTCAGAAAAGCCTCTGTCCTCCATCTGCCACGAAGATGAACAGTTAGCAGCGTACTTGCTGTTTCTGCTCATGCACTGGCTCGAGAGAATAAGCCTCACACTAGGCTCTCCTTATCAGCAGCCTGGAAACAACACTCCTCCATGCTTCTCTTTCTCACATGAGTCTGTGAATATCTCTTCTAACTGAGATTTGAGTCTGGGATCTGAAGTTCTTTTGGCAAAAGCTTTTCCCTATAGTGCATTTGACAAAACCGTCCTTAGCAACAGCCTTTTCTCATCTGATACTGAAACACATACCACATAATACTGTTTCTAATTTGCCTAAACATGGAGGTTGTTCCACAATTCTTTGAGATCTAGCAAAGAAGCCGAAGTATCAAAATGTTGTTATTTTTACACTATTAACTATTCTACCCTTCCTAATTCAGTATGAGTTATAAAAAGTAATTACAATAAGAAGCAAACAAAACTTACTTTGGTAATCAGTGTCTTGCATGTCGTATAAATTTATTCACGTATTTGCTAATTATGAAAACACATCCAGTCATTAACAGGATTTAGAAAGGAAAATAGGTCATTTGAAGTTGGAAGACATTTCCAGGTTGATTCTGAGGCATACATTTCACAGATCCATACAAGCTAGAAGAAGAAGAGCTGGCTAGGTCATGGAGCTCCCTTCCCTTCCTGTCCTCTTACAAAGCATAAGTCATTGAAGTGCAGAGCAGCCTGGCCTTGCTCTGCCGTTTTAGCCATCCTAATTTCCATTGGAATAGATGGGATTTCCACCCTTTTCTCTGATCCCTACTACAGCAAAATAAAGCAAAAACAAACCAAGCTCATTCTTGTGATGGTGTGATATTCACTCTTTTCCTTTCTTAGTTTAACCCAATATTCCATAAGTGTCCTGTGAACTTCCTTAAACAATTCCCCTTCTTTGGGAAGGCAGTCCTCCCATCAGAGCTGATTCATCATCCTCTCCTCAGGTTGTCATTTCACCAAGCAGTATGTACTGAACTCTTCTAATCTTTCTCCATAATTCCTCCCTTCAGCCTCCTGATTATATTTCAGCTTATTTTGCCAATTTCCTTCATATTGTTGGATTTCAGTCTAAGCTGCTCAACAGTGCTTTCTTTACACCTTTTATACTTGTATTTCTTGAATATACATGTCTACTTGTGTGACTAGGAATACTTCTAACTAGCACAGGTGTAGCTGAGTACCCAATGGCACTTCATTAATACACAATTTAAGTGGTGAGGAGTTGATATTCAGGCTTTATTATCTTGGCAAAGGTCAACGGGTAAAACTGTTTAAGGCTCCTTTCTTGTGTGCTCTGTAAATCTCATATCACTATCGAGTTAAATACATCCAGCCAATCACTGACACACCATACAAAATTTGATCATTTGTTTAGTGCTATATAAAGGGCAGTGAATAATTTAACCTTTTCAATGCCAAAGAAACTAGATTTTTTTTTCCCCCTGAGTGGCTCAAGTACTACAGCATTTTAGCTATAAAAGGTTGCTTGTGTACCTCAAAAAAATACAGCATTGTGTCTCAACAACCACACAAGGATTGCATTAGCACTGCAGGTGTAGAAAAGTGGCACAAGACAGAAAGTCATTGCTATTTTAAAATAAAATCTCTGACCTTTACGGATTTTTAATATACTTTGTGGGTCTAGGCAATGTTGTTCTTTTGGGGATATGAGCTCAAAATTATTAAAACACAACACAAAGATCTGCCCCTATTTCCGTACTGATGAAGAATGAAATACTCTGTGTCAAGTAGCAATAACAGGAAAATTAAGTTAGATAACACAAAAATGAGTATCATTCATTAGGTTAGGATTTCTACCTGTTCTCATGGCAGGATGTCCACTGAGCTTAAGAAGAACTATGAAACAGAAGGTCAAATATTAGCAAAAAATACACATTTTTCTGGTCTTCAGCTTTTCTCATCCTAGAATCAGAAGCTCTTGGTGATTCATGAATTTTCCCACATTGCAACCCTTTTATGATTTTGGAAAGTCTGAAGTATCTGGCTTTTTGGGGGGATTTTTGCAGCTAGGGAAGATAAGGCACAGAAAAATGAACTTGCTTGCAGTTATATTAGCCAGAAACAGAATTCTAAGGCATGTCTACATTGTATACTTTTGTGAAGCACCAAATTAGTAATGTACCATATATGTCAAGGCTTGTTTTGTGAGAAGCCCTGATCAGACTTCCTCACCAGCCTGGCAGCAATGCTGAATTGACGCGACACAACTCACCCATCGCTCGTCTGCAGGTACTGCCACGGTAGCAGTCAGCAGATGCTCTTGTGAAGCAAACAGGGCTACACACAATGTAGCACAGGACGTTCTGCACCCAGTACACTGCAGTACACCTTCTGAACAGCATCTGTAGGGCAGCTTTGCAAAGATTTCTGAGTAACAGCATTTGCTGTGCTTTTACCCTCGTCCAGAGAAATCACTGTCTTTTAGCTCTCACTGTCAGATAACACTTTCTTAATCTTTATTTGTTCCTTAAATTAAGGCTTATAGAACTTCAGTTTGCCTTATAAGTACATCTACTAACTTCCTCCATGTATTAGTCAGCTGGAGACCCCTGGATTCTGATCACACACACAGGGAGTGATAGTTGAGTAAGCAATACTGGGTAAGAGAGAGGCTGACCTGTGGGGAGCTGTATGGTAATCAGCGTTTCATTACTGCAAGCTAAAAGGCCAAAGTGATTCACGAGTGCTTTTCTGAGTGGGAAAACAGGAGAGGAAGAGAAGATGAAGGAACTCTGGTTCTGATATGAATTATCTCTATCCTATCACAATATATAAGTATTTATCTCTAGGAACTGCTAACCAAATATCCCAGGACTACATTACCATGTCTTCAGAGATCTGCAAGTATTATTTAGAGATATCAGATAGCTTTTTCAAGGTGGAAAGAGTAGTTTAGTGCCCTAAGAGTCTACTGACTAAATTAGGTGATATCTTAGATTCAGACACTTAAATCCCAGTAAATGAAGTCCTCTCAGAGTCAGGGTCTGTGGCTAATTACTTTTGTTATCTAGAATCTTACTGTAGGTGCCTTAATAGTTCTATATCACGGTTTCCCAAAATATAAAATTATGATATCAATCTCCTTTTGCAAATACTCTGCATATGGGAAAAAATGGCTTTTGTTTGTCTCAATTTGCATCCTTATAAATAGCTTAATGTGGATTTATTTAGCATATTCTGATAGCCCAAAGACAGGTAGAGATGTCAACAACTTCCTGGCTTTCTCCCAGCTATGACCTTGTCTGCTCATTTTAAGTTTGAAGGGTCCCCCAGGAGTTAACTGTATGCAAAGGTACAAAAACTCACCCAAGCCTCCATCTCTGGCTTCTACAGAGAGAGGGGTAATACTGTGAGATTTGGCAGGCCCCACAACACTATGGCAGAAAACAGCCTAAAGTCCATTGCCAGCCCATGTTTCAGATGGGTTACAGTTTACTGCCGGAACAGAAGACATCTCATTTCCAAACACAAAGAGGCTTAATGCCAGGACCCCCACTCCTGGTTGAATCTGAATGTTCTTCCTTCCTGCTCTGAAGCTCCCCTAGGTAGCCTTCACCAGGAAACTGCTCAAGTGCGTAATCCAGAAGCAATGCTAACGCAGGAAAAAACATAATACACAGTTACCTGCAGGGACACAAACGGTGCTGAATTACAGTTCTTGACATGCACAATCTCTTCAGTGCCTAACAGGATACTGCCTTTCAAGGGATCAACATGGGGAAAGAAAGTTAGGGATGCCACCCAGTTAAATAGGATTTTACTGATCAACACTTTGACAGAGTACATAGATCAAGCATGTCTCCATAATCTGAGTGAAAGGTGTCTAGGAAAACCAACTCACAGCAAAAGGGACATGGCAGCAGTTTCAAAGCTGCTTCTCCTGGATGATTTCCTGACTGAGCCTTGGCCGGTGGCATACACTAGGGTAGGAACTAGGCAACACACACAGACACACAAAGAAAACTAAATGATCGGCATTTTAATTCTTACAGCTCCTAGAAAAAACAACAGCGTAAAAGAGAATAGATGTGCTCAGCAAACTGTCACCAGCCAGGAGGAAAAGACAAAAGAATAAAGAAATCACAGCAGTGTAAATCAGCTAGAGGAGAAATGGCTAAATGAGGATGCTGATTGCTAATCTACATCCTGTCACTCTGACTTTATAAGCAGGTGAGCTCAAGAGGCCATGTGTGCAAAAGCAGCCCCATAAAAGCACTGTTTTTCCCAATCTCATCTGTATTCACAGTGGGCCAGGTTTTCACTTTATGGCTGCAATGTTCCTGTTTCTTCTGCAGGTCCATTAGCACTGTGCACATTGCTCAGTCAATACCAATTCCAGCCTACACTTTTCTGCCTTTTTTATTTGGACACAAGTCCTTCTGTCTGCTGGATTCATTACTCTTCGACATGGCTATTTGTGGTCTCTCTTTATGTTTTGATTATTTTTTAAAGCAGCCCAAGTGCCTTTGACTTTAAATACAAAAATTAAAAGATAAGTGAAAACAGTGAGGCATTTAAAAATGTAATGATAAATCATTTCTGTTTCTCTTTACTTTAATCCTTTTTGTTTTCCATAATCGCTTTGCCCAAAAGGCTTGCAGCTTATAAAATGACCCCCACCCCTCAGAAAAAAGATACTAGCCTTTTGTTTGACAAAGCTCTATTCATTCCTTTCCTTGTCCCCTTTTCCCACATCCCAAGAAATCTTTCAGGACATTCTTTGCTCTTCTGCACCAGACAGGAAAGTGAAATTTGATCAAACTGGAAAGTGGCAGAAGGAATCTGGCAGGCTTAGGGGAATGGCATACAAGCAATTGAAGAAAATTCAGAACCATGATGTTGCCTCAGTAAAAGGGAGGGCAACAGACTGGGACAGTAGTCAATCTCCACCCTGCTGAATTCTAGACTATCTCCACCTCCTTCACCAAGGTGGTTAAAGGCAGCTCCTTCACACCACAGTGGTGCTTCCAGCATCAGACTGGGACTGGTGAAAAGTGAACTGCGAACTATGTGCCTTACTTTATCCACACCCTCCGATGGCCAATCCCATGTTCTAACATCAAGAAAAGATGGAATTATTAAAAACAGCTTTGAGAAAAGCACCTTGGATATAGGGCTAAATCATCCTCCAGTAACACTTGACAGGGAGAGAAAGGCTAAAATTCAGCACTGGTTAGTCCTCCAAGGAGACAAAAGAATTAAATGCAAATGCAGAAAAAAGGAAATTTGCACAAATTGGACATGAGAGCTGACAAGCAGAAATGGGGTAGCAGTGATTTGTGGGGTTTGCTTCAAAAAGCCAGATTGCAAGAGAAGACAATTTCACCGAAGATATGGTAATAAAATGGTGAAAACCTGGGTGTTTCTATGACTGGGCACTGAACTATTAGGCTTCCACCTCTAGGAATCAGAACCTGTACACTAAGATTAGATTAGTGTATGGACTCTAGATATTTTGAAATTTCTTAGTATGCCAAAAATCTTTCCTTTGACCTATTTTTTCTCTTCGGTCACAAACATTCTCAACAGACAGATTAAAAAAAAATAACAGAACTATAAAATAGTTTAGACGGCTTCTGTATTCTTGCTTCCTTCATACTATTTAGCAAGCACATTCCTTTTGCCAATCACTTGTTGAGGGGGAGATCTTGTTCTCACATGGCAGATGATACATGCATCGCAAACTCCATTTTGTTCTGCTTAGTTCCAACCTTGCTCTGCTCCCTAGGCTGGGTACACTAAACTGCCTCATGGCTCTCTGTCTTCAACATTTTCACACATAAAGGAGAGGAAATCAGAGCTATTGAAGAAGAGTTCCTCCTTTCACCATTCCACTTCACAGCTCTACCAAAGACCAGGCAAGCCAGAAAGATTGACCCATTTTCTAACCTCTAATGCAAATACTCCTCCAAGAGATGACTAAGGTATATAAAGGAGAAGTACTCTATATATTTCTCATTCTAAGTACAAGCCTAGGGCTCCCAGAGCTGTCAGTATAACATGCTTTTCAACTGAGGGCTGAAGTGTCATTTTCCATTTTAATCATTTAATGAAAGGTAGTGGATAAAAAAATCACTATTTAAAATACCATCTTTTTCCTTTCTCGGCAGTTTGAAATGGGGCCTGTGGGTATTGGGGCAGTCAGACTTAACTAATTCCCCATGAATCCGTTTAAATCCTAAACTCTGGTGCTTTGATACAACTTCCAACAGTAATCTCCTTCAACCTTCCCCGTCCTTTTGCTCCCTTTAGTGGTATCACAACATGAAGAATTACACTTCCTCCCTGTTCAGAAATGAAAAAATGCTGTGGATCACAAGAACACAAGATTATTGTGGTAGGTAACCCAAAGTGTCCAAGCTGACCACAACAGGACCTTGCCATAACAGGCAGAACTTCAGAAGTCAAAAGCTGTGGGACATAAAAAATGGAAGCATCATGAGACCAACAGCACTTATTATGAAGCTGCTTTTCTTGTACCTCCCCCCTGCTGCTGTGTCCCTTCAGTGGGAAGACTTCTGCCATAATGTGATGGATATCTCCTAAGCTTTTTGCTCTATCTATTCACCTACTCACCACTTATCATCATCACAAAGCAGGAAGTTACTCTGAAACTCATATTAAGATTTGATTTATCAGGATACAGTTTCCCTCTTCCGCACCTTATCTCCCAATTTTAACCTCATTGTTCTCAATTACCCAGTAAAAAAAAAAAAAAGAGGATGCTAGTAAGAAATAAACTCAAAATGATGAATATTATCTTTCCTTTACACATTCTCAGACGCTTTAGCAGTGACAGCGAGAAGGGTTTCCCTCTGGAGAGCCATACCTTGGAGTCTGGTACCTAGTTGCAGTAGATTTGCCAGGACCACCCTGTGGGCTGCTCTGTGCGATAACTGCGTATGAGACAAGACAGACAAACCAAGCAGATTGGGATGAGTCAATATACACCACCAAATAAGATCTTTCCATGGTTGCGGTGATGGGCTGTGCTTTTGCATATCCTTTCCACATCACACAATAGCCTCATCCAATCAATCAAAGTGTCCAAGGGATGACTGCCTATCTCCACATACAGAAAGAGTCAATTAAGGGAGCATCATGAATGCCAAGTCTCTCCTCTCCCCCTGAGACGAATAGAGAAAAAGAAATGAGACAGAAAATGCACTGTGCCAGTGCCTGCCTTTCAGCTTGATGGCTTTGACTGGGCAAAGCAGGGAGATAGAGAAAGCTAATTTCACAGATAACATCTCCAAGGTCTATATAGTAATTTCAAATATTGGAAATAATTTTTCATGACAAATGAATCTACTTCATCCTGGCTTCTTCCATCAAGATATTCCCTTTAATTGTAAGGACAATTGGCAGTTTCAGCAGAAACACAAACTGCTCTGATTGGAGGGTATGGAAAGGAAGTGGGGTATGAAGCCACAGGGACTGAGATCAACCACTGAGCTATAAGAGACTCAAAAATACTACTTAGTCAGAAGCAATTCTTGAACCCAGTGTCATCAGCTTGCTCTCCTGGAGATGGCTGAACACTGCCTGCCAGGGGAAGTGGTGAATGAATTCCTTGTTTTGCTTTGCTTGTATGTGTAGCTTTTGCTTCTCCTATTAAACTGTCTTTATCTCAAGCCACGAGTTATCTCACTTTTAGCCTTCCGATTGTCTCCCTGATGCCGCTGGTGGAGGAGTGAGTGAGTGGCTGCTTGGGGCTTGGTTGCTGGCTGGGGTCAAACCACGACACTGCGATATTCAGGCAAAACTGACCTGCAATGACAAGCTGTCCTTCAATCTGAGAGTTATCTGAACAACATTTTGTGCCGTGACTTACAGATGGGGTGTATTTTGTGGCTTACATTAAGGAGAAACCATTGTTCTGAACGGTCATTTATAAACCAGGAGATAAACAAAAAACATCACTATCATATTGGTCCTGTAGAAGAGGCCTATACTAATAAAAGTATCAGGTTCTAAAAGCATTAATCAAATGGTCTTACCTACCCATCAACATATTTTTTGTTGTTCTAGTGTTCCTTGCAGGAGTTGACAGCACACAAAATCATACTGTTTTAGGTAACCACATTTCTTGAACTGGGGGGGTCTTATGAAAGCTACACTCAGCAATAAACAGCCAAAAATACAGAAGTTTAGAGAAAAATAGCAGAAATTATTATCTTCTTCTGTGCCATCAACTAACATATTCAGATGAGATAAGAGCACCTGGAGTACCAACAAATTCACATGCAGCCAGGAAGTCAGGAGTGGCCTTAAATATCAAAAGCATATGATGATGGAATCAGGATGAAGAAACTGGAGGAACACATGGATAAAAAAAATCATGCCCATAACATTATACGATATAGGAGAGACAATCAGTTGGTTTTTCTACAGTCTCAGATTTTCCAGCTGCTCGGCAGATGCTGTTGGAGATTGTCACATCAATGAGACTCTTCGAAGTTAAAGTTCAACAGCATAAAAACCATGATGTATTTTTTTCCCAAGCAGATGTAATCACCCCGACTGCAGAATTAACTGCATGCTCTTCTGTACTGAGGATATCACAAAGGCATTACAGTGCAACAAATGCAGTTACTTGTCCTGGAAAACACAAATATTCAGAGTGGCTTTTGACTGAATATATGTATATCTGTGGACAAAAAAATTATAATAAGCAGTAAGGATCACAACATAAATCCACAAAAGTGAAAGATTTTTAAACTGTTCCTTAATATTGTTTCACTTCCCTTACAAGCCCACCTTGGCTTCACTGTCCTTACTGGAGGTAGCACATCACCTAATGAGCATCTTGGGAATTGTCTGAGTGTTAGAACAGAAGTTACTCCATAGAAGGTAAGGAAATAATTATGAGATGGAGGATACATAAAAGTCTAATAAGTACAATAATCCAGCACTTATGCAACAAACAGTAGCCTTCTGCTCTGACAGTCAGTCTTCAAGAAGAGATACAAGGGAGCTAATCACATAAAGCCCAGACCTGTGTTTCTTGAGAACTGTGAACAGCATCTTCCACAGTAGTAGCTGCCTGGGCCAGCCATAAAGGGATCAGCCACAAGTGTTACGAATGGATTGATGGCAAGTGAGAAAATTAACTTCTCACACAAATGCCCTTAGCAAAGTTAACATTCTTCAGATCATGTTTAATGGAGATTTTACCATAAAATTAGTGAGACACAAATCGAAATGGGTGTGAAGGGATTGTATGAAATGTTTTGCTAAATTCAGATGGAATATTTTTTTCTGCAGTTTGGAGACAGTTTGGGAAATTGTACAATAGGAACCGATCTGGTACTAGTAAGTCAGTGAATAGATGAGGTCTAGAACAGACCTATTTTCTAACATCTTACTTTAGATCATGAAATCATAAGAATTATTCTGATGTTTTGACTTTCTTAAGTCTTTGACTGCTCAAGACCTAGCAGGATTAAAAGAATTCAAAACATTGCAGCAAAGTCTTTTCTCCTAATGTGTCCATCACTCCTGGGAACCATCACTCCTATAAGAAAATCTATTCTCAGCAGTTATCTAGCATTTCACTGCATACTCAGAAGGTCTGGACAGTCCAAAAAGCATCAACACTTTTCAGTTGCTTTAAACAAACCTTCAAAGATGTGATTATGATCAACCATCTTCACTAAAATTAAAAAGAAATCTACGCTGCTACCTGTGCTTGAGACAGCAAAGTATGCAGCACTTATCCTGTGTAGTAAATGGTTTTGTAGCATTTCTTATTACCAGTAATTTTACAATATCTCTCTTTATTGCATACATAATGGGAAGAGGTGTATTGTCATTAAACTGTTCTTAGTGAACAGTGCTGCAAAGGTACTTGGCAGATAATAAAGTGTGCAGCCCTATGACCAACATCATCATTGTTAGCAGCAGATGTGTTACTGCTCACAGTGTACCACAAAATACAGAAAAAGCCTGGCTGGCTCAGGGTGTTAGCTGTCCATCTGTGAGCACACTCAAACAGGAACGACCATGGTTCCAGCCCTTGGGACAAGAACCAGAATGGGATATTTCTGTCTTTCTGCAATAAACACTAGATGCAGCACAGCAAAGAAAATGGCTGGAACAAGCCTTTTCTTTTTTTCCCTTTACTTAGAAAGGACTCAGGCTGTGTCCATCTCTGAGCAATTAACTTTTGAGGTTTAAAATCTAAATCTCAATGTCTTTTATTTCAGTTCTAAATAATCAGGAGTCCCATACCAACCTGCCTTTTTCAATACTATATACCTCTTAAAAAAAATCCAAGCAAACTGCAGTCAAATCATTTAAGTAGGAGCAAATACTAAAAAGTGAGTGATCAACAACATTTGATTCTCGTTGGCCTAAAATTATCTGATTTTCAGTTGTCTTTTGCTTTGTGTCCTTCCTAGGCTCTTGTCCTCTCCAGTTGCTCTCACAGTGCTCTTCAATAGAAGGAAAGGGTGCATAGAGTTTTCAAGATCCACCAAACAGACCTCACGCATCTTTTTGAGCCCAAAGCATTTTCACTGCAGCTACAGAAAGTAGCTAATTTGAATACAACACACATTCCCCTCCCCCTGCTTAGTTAAGGCCAGGGCTTTGGGGTCCTTTTCAGAAAAGGCCAGGGCTTTGGGGTCCTTTTCAGGGTTCTGAGGAGGTACTTTGTAATCACAGCAAAGTAGAACATCATCCTCCGCGAGCCAGATACCAGCTCCTACCTCTAACATTTTAAGTGCAATTAACAGGGGGTTGCAATGACCTGATGCAACCAATGTCAAATACGAACAAATTACAAGGCAAAGGGTAAAGAAGACATTAAGTATTTTAAAAAACCCACCAAAGATCCTTCACAACTGCTGCACTCACCCACACTTCCCACGCTCCTGCATGTCTGCAACAGCCCTCCAGACCTTGCTGACAAGACTTCCAACTCACCCTAATTTCTCCTAGGTTAATTTTGGAAAGGCAGCTCATATGCAACAGGAGGAAGCATGGTACCCACCACATTGGAGGAATCTTTTTGTCAATTATCTCAAAGCTTGCTCTGCATCTGATAATCAGAAAGCATTTGGGAAGCATTCACATGGGATTTCAGATATTTTAGGTCCTTTATTTCAAACTGACCAGCAGAAGAGCAGACCTGTTGAAACAAGGTACTTCAGAAGAGAGAGGCAGCACTGCAGACACTGGTCTGTGGTACTCTATGTTCCAGTTTGGCCAAATTTAGAAATACATCCTCTGAGAGAAGGTACAACCACCCCTCCCCCAGCAGGTTCGGGAAAAATAAATTTTCCTCGAAGGAAAGTGAAGGAGATAAAACTATTTATTTAACAAACACATGGGAAAAGGAAATTAGTGCTAAATAATAAAATCTTTCGCTGTGGAGGAAAAACCTGGGAAAGTGCTGGAGTCCTCCCTTTGGTCTCCTCGGAGCTGGGGCTTGGCCCAGGGCCAGGCCCTCTGTGCTCAGTGGAAAGTCCTCCTGATGTGCTCTGAGGTTGAAGCAGTCCAGTAGAAAAGGGAGAAAATCCAAAATTCCAGGGAAGGAAAAGCAAAGTTCAACTCTCAGTCTCTCTCTGGAGAAAAAGAAACTGAAACTGGCCAAAAGCTGACTGGAAATCAGCAAACCGGGTGCCTCCTCCCTCCCCTGCTGCAGCTGGGAAAAAAAAGTTGCTATCTCTGTGTGACCTTGGACAAGCTGCAAACTGCTTTGAAAAAGTTTTGCTCAGTTTTTCCTTCCCCCTCTCAGGCTCAGTTTAGAGGCATAGAAAGGCACAAAGTTAATTTCTGGGCATAGGGCAGGGATATGGGATACACATCATAAAGTCACCCCAAGACACTCTACTCTTTCTAAAACCCTAGGATGCAAGAATGATTCAGTACTACTAACAAGTACAAGCACCAAGGGGTTTTGGGTTGGTTTTTTTTCCCCCCAATACCTAGCACACCACAACTCAAAACCAGCAAGCTCAGTACGAAGTCTCAGTACACACTTGCAATTACAACTTTCATCGTAAATCCACTTCACTGTGCCAGCAACTCAATAAGAGCTATCCAAAACTAAATGCAGTTTAGGAGTTTTTCTGGCATGATTAAATCTTTCTCTTCACCATATTTAACAGGGGTGCAAGAGAGCTCAGGGAGCAGGGGGAGGTGAGATCATTACCACATTGGCATCACTCGCAGGAGGAATTGTGTCCTGGCTATTAGCTTCTTCTCTATTTCTTTCCTTTCTTTACTATATTTGCAACAAAGTCACACTGAGTTCGACTACTTAGTAGAGAACCATTATGGAAAGATGACAGAGGATGAGAAGCAAGGATTTAAGAAAATAAATAACAGTGTGTTACCTGGTCATCACACTCTCTGGTGGAAGGTGTGAAATGGGGACTGTATCAAGCTAATTGCCAGCATTTGCTGCTGCCTTTGCTTAGCCTCACAGCCTGGCACTGAGCACTTATGGCCCACAAAAGCACAATATGGTCTTTTCCCTGTCTCACCCCATCTCTTCTATGAAATTTCAATGAGCCAAGGAGAAACTACATTACTACTAGAAACTATGACACTTTCAGACTGCTAACACCTTTGTCTGCTTACATCACTGCCAATACTGAAATAATTATTAGATACTGGAATTTTAAGAATGAATTTGAGGCCTTGGCAGCAGTTCTGTGTTCTGTGCCCTGTCAAACTCCAGTTCCAGCAAGGTTTCTCTATCTGCACAGAAGTCCTGTCTGAGCAGAACACTGTAACCAAAGTCTACATTGCATCCAGTGTAACTGGCTGAATACACAGAGATGTTACTTCACTGACAAGACAAACTCCCACAGGCTTTAGATAGAAGTGACATACTGAATACTGTGTATTTGTATTATTTCACCATGAATAAAAGGAATCCAAACTTCTTTTCTAACTGACAAAAACAATTTCCTTTTTAGTCACTTTTAAATATATTATGTCCTTCATATGGAAAAGTATAAAATTTATGAGAAATACAGCATTATAAATGTAAAAATACTATACCTGGAAGGTTTGAGACAGACTTTATCATCAACAACAAATTAATCATCTGCTTCTCTTCCTAGAGTTGTACGTACGTCCTCCCTATTTTTAGTTCTCTAACTAGATGTTAAGTATGTGCTTTGCTTTGTGACAAAGAGTGATTTTCTTGATAGTCACCAAGCACAGGAGATTCTTTATGCTAGGCTACCCTGCCCCTTAACCCTTTATCATACATCTTGGGTTGCAGGAGTTACACTCCTCTTTTAGGAGGAGAGAAGTGTAAGAACAGAATAAAGTGAGAGGTGGCAGACTGGAAAAGTGGGTCAGTAGCTGTCCCATATTAGAAGATCTAGCCTGCTCCTTCTTTGTTCCTCTCCTTATGCACCAGCCTGGCTGCCCCCGGGTCCTGTCGCAGCTCATCAGTCATTACACAGAAGTGCCACTGTGGCATGGCCGCATCTCTCAATTTGATTCCCTTCCCAGTCTCCATCTCAACCTTTCTCCTTCCAACAGTATTAGGATCACAGACCAGATGCAGTCAGGACTTGCAATAATCGTTGGGTGCCAGACCAGGAGAATGAAGAGTATCACTGGTAGCCTGCAATGCTTTTGCTCATGGAGGCAAAATCAGTGGGCACAAATGCAGTTCTCTGACACTTATCAGAGCAGTATGAGGCTGCTATGTAAAACCACATAAATGTACTGGAGTCAAATGCACTTCAATTTGTACAACTTTTTTCAGGTATCCAGTCTCAAATATTTATTCCCTATAAGCTGCTTCTCACATTGCCAAGGAATGTCAGGCATTATAGCCATGTTTTGCCTGACACTGGGACTAAATCAGCAATGGGTCTGTGGTTTCTAATTACAGATAAAATTAGTTTCTCAGGATTAGGATATTTGCATACATCTTTTATGCTGTCCTGAACTGTTTCATCACAGTTTTGTTAACCTTAAATACACTCTGATTCTAAAATATATTTATGACCTCAAGTTCCCATGCTAGACATTAATTCATAAATATATCTTCCTAATTCAGACTGATGCCCATCAGAGCACAGCCAAGTTATGAATCTCAGGCCAGACTTGATATTCATTTCTCCCAAATTAAAATGCTTACATGCCTTTAATCTACTGATTTCTTTTCACTGACAGTAAAAGTAGCAAAAGCTAACACCACAGATATATAAAGGTACATGACATGAACCCTGTTCTTTATGTCACTTAGCTTTGGAGTCTCTTCTGAGAGCCAGGTCCAGGAGATGGACATGAGACAGACTCCAAAAAGCCCTGAATCACAGAGCTGGTCACTCCTAATAATAAAGACCAAGGGCAAACACACATGCAATTTTGTGGGGGAACAATGCATTTATGGTAGCGCTTCCTTTTATCATGTTTGTATAAAACCTAATCACACAACAACTGGCCAAAACAATTCCCAAGGGTATGGCTGAGAAAACCTCTACCTGATGTTTTCCAGAATTTTCAAATCCCTTGTAGTCAGAAGAGAGAACGCTGAGCTGACATTGGCACAGCTGATGCCCATGAATCTTACATTTTCACCCATGTTCCCCCAGCACGGATGGCAGTGTTGATGCTTCAGTTGTTTTAAGGCCCACTGGCAATTAACTACTATTGCTGCTTAGGGCAGCAGGCAATGAATTACTGGCTGTGAGCAGTTTTATGAACAATCACAGATCTCGTGCTGTAAAACTAAATCCCATCCATATAGGAAGAATTTTGGTCATTAACAAAAACTTTCTTCAAAGAGGAAAATCCTCTTCAGAGTGAATGAATTATAAATCTCAATTCTACCTAATATTTTATGCATTGTACCTAAATTTCATGTTCTTCCTCATAAGTGGCATGTTACTATGATCAATAGTAAAAAATACATAAAGGGGACACTAAATGGGAAAGGAGCTGCTCAAATATCTATAGCAGAAGATCAAAAATATCTGAATTTCCAATTCTAAGACACATGCTATAACCATGGTGCCAAGTGAGGTGATATAAAGAAGGGACTGAAAGCCCTAAGACTCTGTTAATGGTTTACAGTTAATTCTTGGGTGTACTGGGAATGCAGTTTAGCCCAAATGCAGTGCTAATGGCCAAATATTAACAGAAACACTGGTTTAAATATAAGAAAACATCCTTTAGGGAGGTGGGGGATTTTGTAACTGATCTTAGCCCTATCTTTTTCTGTAAAACCACTCACCTACCTCATTCTGATGGTGGCACCAGCACAATAAGGATAACAACAATTAATAGGAACCACCTATGTTCTTTATATAGTTCAAATATCTTCCATTAGTAAATTCCTTTCCATGTGATCTATAACACATAGAAAATTTGCCTGCCTACACCAGCATCACTTGGGCTTCATATCTCCAATCATATGTCTTTAAATCACAATTCTGGATGAGTACAATTAAGATGCAAAGAATCTCCCACTAATCTCCTACAGATTTGCCTTATCAGAGGTGAACTTGGAGACATGCTGCTTTTAACACTGTCCCTTTACCTGGCTTACTCATAAACAGTCATCAAGGAAATTCTACTACACAAAAAAAAAGGAAGCCTAGATAGAACTGGGATTCATTGTCTGTCCCATGCAAGAAAAATCTCCATAACTAAAGCTCACACTTGGTACAGTTTCCAGCAATTTGTTTGAGACTTCTCACATGCAACTGCATTTTCTGCCTCAGGAGACAAACCATAGTCAAAGAAACTCTGAAACCCAAAGAGAAGATCTTCAGAGGGCTTAGGGAGTGAAGTGGCCAAGTAAGCTCATGAAATGAGGGTGGAAAAGACTGGAAGGAAACAATCAGAGAAGAAAGTTCTCCTGGTGTGGGGGCTGGAACTTAGCATTGGGAAGACCAACAAGGACAGGTGAGAGTCTTATGGGAACACTGGATTTTGTTCTCGTTCTCATGCACACTTTCAGCTTCGTGTAACTGAAGTCAGAGAACACAACTTACCTCGCTCACACGTTCTACCCCAGTAGCCGGTGCCGGTGCAGTCACAAATGAAGCGGTTCCAGCCGTCCTTGCAGACTGCATTGTTCTTACACGGGTAGCTGTCGCACTGCTTGGTGCTGAGGCGGGAGCAGGAGGACTTGACTCCTGCGGCGTTCTGTGCCTCTGCCAGCTGCCGGATGTTCTTGCTTCGCCCATCAATGAACAAGTCTCGGATACAGCCGACATAGCCATAGTTCAGCATTGCTGTCCAGAGCTCTGTGGGAAGGATGAGTCCTGCCCGGTTCTCTGGCAGCCCACCAAGGTACATGTCACCTTCCAGATCCAGGATCTCACTCTCCCCACTAGCAGTGAATGGGGTGCGTCGGCTGTTCACTGATATAGTACCTAAATGAGGAAGATAAGGAGACATCAACACTTTCAACTACAGACTCGGTTTAGATCATTTTTTTCCAATAACTGAGTGAGGTTTAAGGTTCAGCACAGGAGAGTGAAGGTTCTTCCCTATCCAAATGGAATTCTAACAGTGTCTCTCACACAGATCCCTCTCCTCCTGAACCACAGGTCCTAAGTACTTCCATGCAGTGATTGATCATCATGTGTCTGTATCCCAAATTGCATTATAAAGTCAGAAGCATAGCAATTCAATGGCTAAATCATAACATGTAAAATTTGAGCATTATTACAATGGTATTCATCCAGCAAAGCGAAAACTTACTGAGAACACACAGGAGTTTGATGGCATAAGGACTAGGGAGTAAAAAGAAAAGCAAAAGCATTTTAATTCCCACTATATAGCTCTTTCAGAAAACACTTCATCAGTACCTCCAGACCTGGACCTGGATGAGGGACCAACATAGACATGTTTGTAGGTGACATGGAGAGAATGGTTGATGCATTGGAGGAAGCACTGGGTTACCATTTAGAGAAACCTTTACAAGGTGGAGCAAAGGACTGATAGCAATGTTTGATGCAAATTAAAACTAATAAATACAAAGTCCTACACTTGGGTCAGAAAAGCCTCACACATAAGTACAGGCTAGCAACCAGCTGGCTAAGGAGCAACTCTGCAGAAAAGGACCTGGAGACATGGCAGACAACTTGAACATGAATTGGCACTGTGAACTTGTAGGGGCAAGAGACACAAGCTGCAGAGTAAGGTGTGCTGGTTCCAGCTAGAACAGAGTTAATTCTCTGCAGTAGCTGGGAGGGACATGGCCAGGGGAAGCAAGTGAGCAATGTGATTTGGAGTGTCTCAATGGGACCACTGAATTGGAGAGTACCATTCCTAAGCCACAACATAAGGGAATCTCCAACTCCATAGAAAAGGACATTTTTCACCACAAGAGTGGCCAGACACGGGAACAGAAACCTCAGAGGGGTCTACCGGACTGAAGGCATTCAAAGCACAACTGCACACGACCCTGAAGAAAGCCTAGATTGAACTAGAAATCTTCAGAAGTTTGTCCCAAAGTAAAATATTGTACAGTTTTACACAGAAAGTTTTCTAATTTCCATTTTATTCAGGAAAATTGAGGGAGAGAGAGACAAACTTATCTCTCAAGAACAGTTATTATTAAAACTGTGGTAGCTTCCATATGCTCCAAATAAAATATGGGCATACTGCACTGAGGCCATTCACATATATTTCAAGAAATTGTCCCAGCACATAAAATAATCAGAACATATAATACAGAAATATAATCAGGATATATAAAACAGGTACAGAAAAGCAAAGTGACTTGTTTAAGGTCAGACAGTGCATCCAAAGAAAAACAGGGAACATAATGCACATCTCTCACATTCCAGAGCACTGTACTCTTCTGAAGAACATTCAGCAGTTTCTGTGACGGGGACATCTGCCCACTACACACTCATCTAAAAATCAGCAATTCAATCTCCCTAGCATCATCACATCCAATTGCCTTGTCATTAAAACAGTCTGTCTTCAGAGACACTATCCAAGCTTTAAGATTAAGTCCACATCATTGCATTTTTATCAGACACCCCTACAATAAGGAAGGAGAGCTGATAGGGTTAACTCTAGCTATTGTCTCTGTGAGAAAGTACAGTCATGTACATACACTTTTTCTTCAGTTGTAAGAGGTGTCTTCTTCTGTGTTCTTAGAGAACTGCATATATGATACAGACACAAGGTATTCCATGTGTGTGATGTTCAGTAATAATTAAGGAATAATGTCAGAGGCAGCAGAGTGTCAGAAGCAACAGAGGCATTACAAATTAGAGGCTCAAAGAGAACCACAGTTATTTGATGAATCATTTTGTATTAACAAGCTGGAGCACCACATAAAATAGGGAAAGAGAAGATGTGACAATACACATACTGTCACACAGGCAGCATGTCACAGAACCACGGGAACGCAGCTCCCCTTCCAGCATCTCCACTGCTACTTCTCAAAAGCAGCCTGTAGAGTACATACTACTCTAAAGCTTAGAACCAAAACACTGGAGGGCTGAGCTCTAGACAGCTGCTACTGCGGAGAGAACAAACATGTGCAAATGCCACAAAGGTAAAGAAAGCCCCCAAAAGACAAGAAATATTGGATACCATGATGTGTAAAACCTGGAGAAAGACAGTGAGATGATGAACAGAAATAGGCTAGACAGCAACCTAAACATTCTGAGTGTTTTGTACCCTGCAATAATTCCTGTAAGGAGATGGCACTAGTTTGGATGAACAGCACTTTTAAGACCAAGCTGCTGAGATGGAGAAATTCTGTATTGATCCTAGAAAGGAGCACTCACATAAGCTGACATCCTTTTTTTTAATTTTTTCCCTCCAAATCCCATGTTTGCCACTCTGCTTAGAGCACATCCAAGCCCATCTTGAGAAATCAGAAGCATCTAAGCATCTCCTCTGCAGTGCCTTAGGTACTTTGTGCTGGACTAAAGAACAAACAGACCAAAACACCCCAGCCACTGAGGGCAGAACTGGCACACCAAACAGTGCACTGATACAACTGTAAACCAAACCTTTCAGTAAGACTTTCAGTGTCTGATCAGGTGGGAAGTCATGCATGTTTTGTAGCTGATGACCAGATGAAAACATTGTCCTATGTAACATGCTCACTGTTACCTGGCTAGAAACTGTGACAGGTTTTGTGAACACTTGGTGGGAGCTTTCCCCAAGGACAGAAAGGTTACAGGACGTTAGGTGTCCATGTCCATGTCCATGCTGCCAGCTTCTGTCAGAGTAGAAGGACAAAAACAGGTTTTGTTGCTCTGGTGGCCAACACAGACCAAAGCATACACAAGGCCTAAGGGGACTAGAGATGCCACAGGTTATCTGAGCATGACTGCCAAGCTTCCCTGCCTTAGTGCACTGCAACAGTGAATATTTGGATTTTTAAGCTATTTTACTAAGATCAGCAGAATCTGAAGTTTCGGACTGTTAGAAAATCGGGAAAAAAGAAGGGGAGAGATGACACCTAATATAGGCCTTGCTGCTTTAGTAAGAAGAATCAGAACTTCTAGGTCACTAGCTCATTAAACTCAAATAGCTGTCTTTAGCCTCCATTAAGTAAATTAATTATTTCAGTTTCTAAATTATAGTCATCCATATTGGGGGGAAAAAAAAAATCTTCAAGGTGTAACCATTCTCCAGTCCACACATGGAAGAAAAGCCACGGACTAAACAAGAAGAGATCTTGAATTCCTTTCTCACACCTATCCAAAGTGTCACTGGATAAGAGTGACTGATGCTTGCTAAAGGTACGATGGGAAGAAATCAATGCCAATATCCTGGTTTTCTCAGGACACAAGACATCAGTCATTAGGATCATTAACCAAGTATTCATTGTAAGCAGAGAATACACTTAAATAAAAAAAAAAAAAAAGACATCACACGAACACGTTCTTTCTTGTTGAGAAAACTGTTTCAATTCAAAATCTGTTACCTCTAATCAGTGTCCAGAACACCACAAACCTCCCTGCTAAGCGACAAACAAGTCAGTCCTACAGTGTCATCCATCAGGTAGCAATGCCGTCTGCCACACCCTCCTGTGAACGTGTCCAAATGAACGTGTGTCCCTCCTAGTAGGGTTTTGCAAACATTCTTTGCATAGAGCCTAGTGTCATTTCTGTCTCTTCTAAGCTGCTTCTTCAGGGATGAGACAGCACCCAAGTGAGCAAGCAAAACTGAAGTCAGTACGAAACACAACTAATTGAGTTTATCCCGGGAAGTTAATTAAATTTTAGCAATTTGAAAGAAATCAAAGCTCCATTTATTTATTTATGGCTTCCTTTGTAAAATGCTCCTATCGATGTCTTTAGGAGATAGCAATATAACCACACATATTAAGTCCAAGCAGAGCACCATACCAAATACAAAGAAACTACTCACATCATCAAAGGAAAAACTAGCTTCAGGCAAAGACCTATTCAAACAGTTAGGCTTTGCATGGTATCTCAAAGTCAGCTCTTCTAAAAACTCAGGGGAAGCAAATTCTAGCACTGCTTTCTCTATATTGATGGAATTCAGCAACTGGAAACATAAAAGTAGGGACCTAAAACTATCATCTGGAGATCACCAGACAAATCTCAAATCCACTTGCAAATGCAAGCAAAATTCCTTTTGAAGTGAAGGCCTTGAGATCCCAATGGTTCAGATAAAATTGAAGTACAATTGCTATTCTCTAGATGAAGTTACAGTATTTGAGCATTTTTGTTTTCCCCCACAATTTCAGAGTACATCATGAGTAGGTTAGCTTGATATTCAGCACTGGAAACAATAAAAATATCTCTTGGCAATTGCATGGTAGTTGTATTTTTAGAAATAAACTAAAACCCATATTCAAAAATGAGAAACTGCAAAGAAAGAAAAGAAACATCCACTGAACGCTGACTCAGATTTTAAGACTACAATCTGTCATCCAAGAGAGTAAAGAAACCTAATCAAAACTACAGAATACTAAAGGAAACAGAACAGGATGAAAATGTCGATTTGTTGTAATAATTTTGTTATTGGTTGTGCCCGTTACTCTTATTTTTCTCACTACAACATCCCAAATGCAGAAACCCAAAGAAGATCAGTAAGAATTTCTCAAACTGAGAACAATGGTCCTAAGGACCTTAAACCTTACCATGGCCTACAAAGAAGTCATCACTGTAACTATGCATGCAATTGCAAAGATAGGTCCAGAATATCTGAGGATTGTGAATAAAACATTAATAGACTGTGATGTGCTATCCAATGTTCACACTAAACATTTAATGAAAACTTTGCCATTCACATCTTTGCTTTGCTGGATAAACATAACTGGAGTAACACTAATCTTTCTAAAGGAGGTGACTGATACCTAACAGGTTTTGAATGTTCTGAGAATTAATACATAGCCCTAGGTCTGAATCTGAAATATGAATTTATTTAAGAAAAAGTTATAACTCCACCTGATCTTCCATCTCGTTGAATATCCACATGATACCACTCTCCATCATTGGCTTTCTTCTGGGTGGCCTTGACTTTAATGGTCCCAGAGCCCATGTCCAGCAGCAAGTAGAGGTTTCCATCTAGAAGCTCAACGGCAAAGAAATCTACCTTTGTATTTTTCTGGCTTCTGGTATCTTTCCTCTCCTGAGGCTTGCCATGGGTGAAAAGGATCAGTCCATTGGGTTCAGTGGTTCGGAAATCAAATGAGATGGAGCCCATCCTTTTGGTATTCCATTTAGGCAGGCTAATATAGGCCTCAGGCATCTCAAAGCTGATGGGATCCAGTGTAGCCACATTTTCACATATGAATTTCACTTCCCCATAGATCTTCATCTTAGTATCACCAATCCGTGCCAAGCGAGACAGCTCCAGACGAATGTCGTTATTCTTATAAACAACCTGCCAGACACAAGGAAAAGTATCATACATCACTCCTGCATACAATACAAATACCCCAATTACTTTCAGCCATGGGAGATAAACTTTTCCCAAAAGGCAGTGGGGAGAAGAAAGGAGACAGCGCGAGTCTGACATCATGACAGAGGGGGTGAGTTGAACCAGGAGAGTGTATAGAAATGACAGCAATGGGTACTTTGCAATGGCTGTAGATCAGATAAGCAGTCAGAAGAGAATATTTAACTGAAGGGCAGTGAGAACAATTAACTCTACCACAGGCCCACTCGGCTGTAAAAGCTTCTGTACATAAAATCCAGTGTGTGTCTGGTATCGTGCTGTTATATTTGCATAAATCCCATACAAAATACATAACAAAGTGTAACCTCCATGTCCATCTCTACTAGCCACAGCAGGGAACTTGGTACCACCACTGTCATTTCTCTATTATTCCTATAAGCCTACTTAGCTACTAGGAGAGAGATGCAAAAGAATTTCAGCAAGTTGCTGTGAACTGCTAGTGATTACCCTGTGGCTCCTAAAGAAAAAAATAACAAAGACTTAAAATTTCTCTGACCAAGAAATCTTAGATCACTATTGACACAAACTTGCCATGGAGATATCTCTATAGCTTATCCTTGCTTCAAGAAACCAGAAATTTCTGTGCTAACAAATAAAAACCTGTACATTTTCAGTTCCTGAACTCTCACTTTTCTTGGTTAAGGACCAGAACTGTGGGCTCTGTTGTTGCTACATGTATTGAAATTAGCCAAGAGAAGAGTGTCAAGCAGGCAAGCACTCCTGAGCATACTCAGGAGCCCAGACCTCCTACTCTTCTCTTTCTCCCAGGTACAGAATTAATTTCTGGAAAGCAGACTCTTCTCTGCCTGTGCTGTTCTCACAGAGGCAGGAACTAGAGAAGGCACAAAACTGAAATACTTGTAAACTGTACTTCATCTCAGTCACCTTCCATGCCTGCTAAATGCAGAGCTGGAACACATAGCAAGCAAAACCACTTCTGCAACTAGCACAATTTTTATTGAATTCTTGTTCAGTGATACTACTGAAGACTCTGATTTCTTCTAAGGAGTCATTATTCTAAAATACTTTATGTCTGTGTCATATAGCATATACATACACACATTTGATTTCTGCTTTCAAAATCCTATCGGCGTGAGTTGTCAGCAATTTGTTACAAAAATAGAAGGGAATTGAGATATGCATTGCTACTTGTACAATTAGGACAGGAAAGTCAGAGAAATGTGTATGTGGTAAATATTAAAAGGCAAACAAGGGAAAGAATGATGCTTATAAATTAGGTGATTTCAGGATGAAAAAATAAATGAAATCACAATTCAGTACATTCATAGCTAGCAAAAATTTTCCAGCTTTCTCTAAGCATTAAAGGAGAATTTCACTAGTGCAGTCAGCACAGCATCAGATTTTCCTGTTGCAAAGGCAAAACACAGAGAGAAAGTAGAAGCCAGCTGTTAAATCCCATCTGGTGAAATGGCACAAAGCTCTAGTTCCTCCCAGCAGAGGACGGTATTGACCCACAGTAGCTTCTTTTGCTCCAATTCCTAATAATATGCTCTGCCCTCACACAGGCATCAGAAACATCAAGTCTATTAATATCTGCAACAGGGATAAAATACATCTTCAATTTATGGGACTGTAGTAGTTTTATTCTACAGATTAATCATGTCAAATGCTCTCATTAGAGAGACCATACACCTCCTTCCACTGACACAGCAAGGGGGTGCATTAGAGCCTCCTCTCCTGCCAGACAATGAGGTGCACCTCAGTCAGACTTTAGCTCTGAGCACTGCATGAAGTCCTGTCTCTGCTTCTCAAGGAGAAAGAAGAAATAAATAGAGCAACTAAAAGGATGGAAGAGGATGCTTTATGAGGATAGCATGAAAAGGCCAAGCTCATATTTGGAGAGGACTGAGAAAAATATGATTGACGTTTACAGAAGATGGAGAAGGTTAATGTAGAACTGCTCTTTGCCAAACCCAGCAATAACAGAGTTAGAGGCACTTGCTGAAACTTGTATGAAATCAGAATAAAACGGATTTTTAGAAGTACTTATTTACACAAAGGGTAGTGAACTTCTGGAACTTGCTGCCAGGGAAGGTCATGGAAGCAGGGTGCAACATAGATGCAAAAGGAACCAGAAATAAAAATGGACAGCAAATAATCCACAAACTGACACTAAAGGAAAAAGGAAGGAGTGTGTCTTCCAGCAAATGAAAACCAACAGCAGTGGGTGCTGTGGGAATGTAAGGAAATGCGCCACTGATAGCAGCCATGCTCATGTGTTATCCCTAGACAGCACTTGCACCCTCCACTATTGGAGACACTGTACTGGGTGCATGGATTGACCATTCTTCAGGCCCACCAGGGCTTACAACTTTGGTGCAACATTGAATTTTTGGTTTCACCACAGTATGGAGTTGCTTTGGTGGGCAGGAGAACACCGGGCCTTAATGAGCTATGGTTTTAATGATCCTAAGGTAGGAGAGCTGCCCTTATAGGATACCACTAACAATTGCTCAAGCCAGCACTCCTCTAAACTGTATCTTGACCCAGTCTTTCCATACATGAGGGGAGCAGACAGGTAGCACACTACCCTACATATGATTGATGGGTGGTGCTGGGTTGATTCTAGCCATGACTCAGTGATCTGTTTTCAGCAATCTCTGCGGGTTGCTGGTAGAGGGAATATCATATACACATAAGGAGCTGCCACATACAGCTGAGCCACATACAGGTTACATCTCCTTCCTTGATGCATTTGATACTTGAGTAACAGGTCCCATCTTTTCTGGGAAAATGTAGAGGGTTTGCCTCTGGGTTTTCTTGAGGTTTGATGCTGACTGCTTTGTGTTTCATTAGTCACACAAGTACCACAGCTGGAGAACCCTTGAGACAGAATGCTTTCAAAGGAACTAGAAAAAAATTACATAAATTTATTTGTAATCAAGAAAGTCACTAGCAATGACTTTGTCATTGTTAGCCTCAGAATCTGAGGCTAAGATTGAAAAGAACAGACCAAGAAAGCAAGCACAAAGTAAGACCTCGGGAAGAGAGGAGAAAGGGTGTTGAATAGATACAAGAGTTCTGAATTCAATCTTTTCAAAGAAACATATCCACCCCAATCTGAATCTCTGTTATTCAAGTGTTGTTCTAAATTATTTTCTTCTAAAAAACTCCAAGACAAAATATGTAGCTTGAGAAATCTAAAAAGCACCTATGTTTATGGAAAAAGTGCAAGCGTTTCCATAGTTGACTTGAGGTATTATTGACAGACATATTTGGACATCAACATCTTGATGTATAATCAAGTACACCGGAATTCTCACCATAACAATAAAAGAAAAGTATAGAAATAATCCTTGGGTGTAAAACCAGTGTGAATCCTTGGCAGGAATGGAGAAATGCTAAGGCAGTTTCTGATAATGGCAGTTCAATTGTTAAACCAAAGGTTCAAGATTGAGAAGAGGGAATATCATTAAATGACTGGAATGCATGTCCCATAGTGGAGAACATTCAAATTCATTCTGTTTAATAGGTAGAGGTTAAAATGTGATTCGATTGCAATCTACAAGTACCTGTGCATAAAATTGAATTTGGCAATAGAGGGCTCTTCAATGCATGTGACAAAGGGACAATGAGATCTGGGGGCTAGAGACTGAAGTTAGAGAAATTCACATTTTAAAATATTATGACTTATTTTTACGTGAGGGTAATTTCCTACTGAAATAATTTACTACAGGTTATGGTGTGTTCTCTGCTACTGGCAAATTTTAAATTAAAATAGTAACCTGTTTTCTCTAAAAGATATAGTGAGAGAGGAATTAATTATACAGCAAATCAGCCTAGATTATCATAATGGCTCTTTCTGGCCTCATAACCTATGAATCTTTGTGTTTTAATGAAATCAACAGATGCTTCAGTTCAGTTTCCAGGACAGATGAAGCACATCCTTCCCAACTGCTAAAACTGCCTGGTAAAGGAGAAGATGCTATTGTCAGTTCTGGTCTGACTTGTCATCAGTGCTTTCAGTGAAGCTTTTTTCATATTTTTACATGTTTGTGATCCTACCTTAAAACATTCAACTGAAAAAAGAAGGCAAGCAAAAAGTCTTGGACAAAAAACTTGATTCTATCATTCAAATATATAAGCTTCAAGAAACAGAAGAAATATAATTTCTTAGAGTCACCTGCTGCAAGCCAAAGAAACATTTTCATGTTTCACTGAGCAAGCTTTCTGCCAGCAGTAGAATCTACCATCTGCATAGCACTTCCTACCTTGTGGCCTGATATTATGAGCAACCTCTGAACTAACTTGAAGGCTCTTCAGTATATGCCAAAATACCTACTGAAACTCGCTCTTCTAAATTCAAATGAGACCATGACTGTCTCAGAATTCTGTTCCTCTCTAGGAGTTTTCTAGTGCCACACATGGCTTCCATAGCAAGTGAGAAATAAGCAAAGGAATGAAAGCAGTGCCCATACACCTGTCCATTTATGTCGGGTGCTTTCTGAACAATGCCAATCTTGCCTGTTTAAAAAGAGACAAGCTTGAGCTCATCCCAGGTTTGATATGTGTATCAGAGAAGGTCTAAGGAAGTCAAGGACATGATTCCTGATACAGACATACACATCTCCTTTATTTTGGGAAGGAAGGTGGAAAAGAGAAAGGGGGAGAAAATTATTAGCAAAAGGTATCCACAGAGCTTTTGAAAAGTAACTTTCATTCCTCCAATCTTAAAATCACTTCATATTGCAAAAATGAGACAAGAATAAAGAAAATAATTGGTTTTTCCTTTTCCATGAGGACTGTTACGAAATACATTTTAACAAAGGAATATTGACCATAAAATGCCTTTGTTTAATAAATTAGACCAGTATAAATGGATGATCAGGAAGGGGATAGTCCAGATACACATGGTCCTGATAATCAGCAATAGAATTTCATGACATCTAAAACATTCTGAGGGAAAAAAATATATACATTAAATCATGTTTCCTATAAATCTGCTGAGAAAGAAGAGCTTGTTTTAGGCAGAGCTAAAACAAATCCGCAATCTAGTTTTGAGGTTTCTTTAAAATGGCAACTTTGCATTTCTGAAGCATTCAAGGAATTTCTCCAGCTAAACTTCTTATAAGTTTCACTCATGGGTTAATGACAGCTCTAATCAGATGGCTTTTCACAATGATGAAAAGCATCTCTCTGCAATCAAGTGAAGTTGCAGATAGCAAGGGAGCAACAAAAAGGAAAGAAAAATTATGTGCTATGTTTGGCCAGTAGCCAATATAAAAATTCCTCTCCAAGTTGGTGTTATTAAGCAGGAAACATGATTTTTGGTACAGGCTGGACACAGGCATGCTCCAAAGGGGAAATGGCCAACGATAGCCTGGCAAATTAGAACCATCATGAAAAAAAGCAATAACCTGAAGGCTGTATATATTTAGCTAGCTAGGAAGAGCACCTCTGAAGGCCAGCCAAATTGTTCACCTATTGCACCCGGGATATTGCTTTTCTCTGTCACAGGCTGCACCCCTCCCCCAGCTGCCCATATCAATTCTCCCAAAGGCTAAATGCTAGATATTCAGGCTAGAGCCCAAGACCTCTTTAAAGGCACCTGCACATAACCAAAAAAAGTTCCTACAGCAAAAAAAAATTACACTTTATCCATTGGTTTATTAGACCTGTGTTTCTCTAGCCTGCCCTGACAAGCATGAAGAAACAAACACACCAGATTAGCAGCACTTTACTTTGTGCTTGGGGCAGACTATGTATGAAGCAATCCAAGACTTCAGTGATGGGTACCTAAAGTTCCTACACTTATTTAAATACCTCTACATGGACTGCAGATACCTGGTCTAAATATATTTGATGTTTTACTGGGATGACAACTGTATTCAGGTAATAAACACCATCACCATTACCCATACTGAAAGAGTTAATTTACCTATTGTGTAAAACAATACACTGAACATTGCTGAAAAGTAACTGAAAGCAAACAATCAAGACTCAAATATGATTTGTGAAATGTTGAATAAAGCAACGTAAGTCTAGATTTCATCTGAATTATGTTTAAGAAAGAATATGTGTTCACCCAGCGTTGAAGAATCCATTCAGTGCAGGTAGCTTGGTTTGCAGCTGCAGTGTGAGCTGCAGCTTGAGCTCTGGGTGGGAGGAGCCCAAGGAAAGAGGCCATGAACTGCCAACCCTTTGGACAACATAGAGCATGGGGACCTGTGGCCCAGCCAGGTGATCAGCTACTCAGAGACACAGCAGGAGCCAATGACTCCAGACTTTGGGGCACTTAGACTGTGGGGCATAAAAGCCCAGGGATTCCTTTGTTCAGGGCCCCTTCTCAGAGGCACCAGACTCAAGCTGTTATTTAGTTATTGAACCAAGATTAAACTGTTTTAAGGATCCAGAGATTTGATATTCTGCTATAGGAAACCCAGAGTTGAGCTGGTAAGGAAACCTTGCCTGACCACGTGAGAATGGTACGTGTAGCTGCAAAGGGGTCTCTACCTAGCTTAGGTGCTGCGTGTGTGACTGCCAGAGTGGCTAGCTCCTGGATGGTCAGATAGGAAAGTTTCCTTCACTCCAAGGTAAAAATAGGAGTATGGTGAATAAAACACCTAAACAATAAGGCAGAAGTATTTCAAGCTTCCCTACAAAATTTTTTTCCACCTTACAAATCAATTATGGTTTCTGAATAACTTCAAGTTTTGTAGAAAATTCCAGAAGAGAAAAGAGATTGATTTAGTTTCAAAAGACTTGCAAGAAGATACAGAGAAGCACTCCCTAAAGTCAGATATAAAGGCATTCAAGGTGCCAATAAAACAGGAGTGAAAAAGGCAGGGTGGAATTTCTTTAACTGGTTTCGTGAAAATGTTTCCTTAACAGATAGAGAAGACAGAGGACCCAGGGCTTCACTGGGGTCACAACTGTCCTTTGATTCCAAAAGGGACATCACAACGGCCACATGGCCATCAATGACACGGCAGTAGCTGTGGAGTCTGCATACAACCAGGCACAGGCATGTGGCCATCGTGACGTCACTGCAGACCCCACAACTGCATCCTGAGATAAACATGAGGGGAACATTAGAAATTATATATAATTATTTGTGAAAACTCATAACACTGTCTAAATTGGGAAGAAACCTTTTTATAGTTGAAAGAGAAATGCTGCTGAAGGATTCTATAGCCTCAAAGACTAAAGCAGTTTCCTCATCTAAGAAAAAGGCAGCAGTAAAATTAAGTAGAATTGGTTTCAGCATTAACTATGATTTGAGGATGAATGCTCTTTTGCGATGGAAGCACCAAGTCCTCTTCCTTCCTTGCTACACAAACTTCAAGTTCTACAAGAAGTGAAGAAAGGGATCACAGGAAATGTTATCATTTCTATATTTCTTAAAACATCACTTTCCTATAGATTTTTCTAAGCAATGGTAAGAAAGCATCTAAACTCAGTATCTTCTAAAGTATATTCCTCATATCACAGCAGCCACCTTGAGACTGTGGAACTGGTTTTGCAGAAGTGCTCATTAGCCAAAATCTGTAAGTGAATACAAGGAGATACTTTGTCTTTACTGCTAAAGCTAAAAAATACTCTGAGAAATTAGATTTAGATTTCTCATTCTGTTTCCAAAACAACTAGCTGATTGTTAATACAAATGTAGAAAACTAACTGTCTGGTATTTGACAGTAACATAGTTCACCTTTGTGTCATAGCAAAGTGTTTAAGGCATTTCACTGTAGATTCAGGTGCACAAAATGAACTTTCCTCTTGTTTATGTTCTATTCAACCTCCATTTGGCCTAGTAACAGAGAAGAAAAAAGCTGCAGGACAGGGACAAGTCAGCCAGCTGTGATATTCCTCACCTATGCCACAGACACAGATATACCTCATGTTAGTCCTGAAAAGCAATTTGTACCTTAGATGTATTTCTGGATATAAGGACATAGAGAAGATATGTCTGTACTTTGAAAATATTCATCCATATACAATAATAAGGAAATTCTAAGTTTTACACTGAGCCTAGTGCAGAGGTAAAACAAAATAGAAGAAAAAAACACTTAGCTACACAGAGAAAATCATTCATTGGGTGGGTTGAAAGATGCATGCTGGAATGTATGGAGACATATAAAGAGATAGTGCTGTACTCTGCTGGAGATCATCTCCATTTTGGAGAATTGTACTTCAAGAAAGGAGTGGAACTACTGGAAAGAGTCCTGACAAGAGCAATGAAAATAACCAGGGGTCTAGAAAATAGAAAAAAGTTTGAAAGGAGACACTATAAAGTGTTCAAATAGAAAAGGGCTGCTACAAAGCAGAAAGCAACAACCTCTTCTTTGTACCCACGCTGAAAAGAACAAGAAATAATTGGCAAAAAATCACAGCAAGAAAGTGTTAGAAAAAGGGGTTTTTTTAATTTAAGAACAGTGAAGCACTGGAAGAGATTGTCTGAAGAGCAACGGTCACTGGAGGCTTTTTAAAAAATTGTCAAGACTCACTTAGATGTCATTGATTTTGTTTTGGGACAGTGGAAGTGTAAAGGAGTAGATAACCTCTCATGGTCCATTCTAGTTTTATTTTCTATGATTCTGTGTTGGGGGGTGTGGGAAGGGTAGAGGAACATGTGCAAGAACAAATTACTATGCATCTAAGGACTTACCTAGTGTTCAAGCACAGAAAGTAAGAATAAACCTTATATTAACACAATATTGACACCTCACAATTTTGAAGAGCTTAAATTTAAAAATTACCTTCCTAGTGAATGAAGGCTTGAGAGCTAAAATAAAAAATAAATAATTACTTTTAAAAAAATTTTTCTAAAAAATCATTATCACAGCAGCTTCATTACCAGCATGCAGGAGTTGACTTCAATTACATCCAGTTCTGTAGTGAGCTTATACAGACATTCACCAGTTACAGAATACTCTGCCCCTCCCAAATGCATCCTGAAATCTCAGATTTGTCTAGCAAGCACAAGCTAAATCTGTCGAGCTTGGTTCAGTGATGATTAAGTGAGGAAATGATTACTGTCAAGTGTCTTAAGAACTTCATCTGAAAGGCTGAGAGGAATTATTTTAGGATGGCCCCATTGATCATCTAAGGCTTGAACCTTATTACACTGAAAAGTCTATCAGACAATGACTTAGCAAATAACACTCTGTTTAGTGATATCATTGTATTTCAAATCCACCTAAGGTTGTGCAAGTACAAAAGACCTATCTCAGGAAATAGATCTGTTTAGTATGGCTGGGTGAATGCTTCCATCAGAAGCATTCTTTCTAACACAGAATTCCATTTGCTTCACAGAGAATTAGCAATGAAATGCTTCACTACAATCTGTACCAACCCAAAAGGGCAAGTTTAGTTTTATCAAACTTAACAGAAAAACTTTTGCATTCATTTAACTGGTTTATGTTAACCAGTATTTTTCAGGCATTGCATTTACTTGCAATTTGCCTCTGGTCTCCCTTCCCTCAGGAAATGCTTTCACATGACACAATGTCAGTGTCCCACCTGACATCATCAGAGACATATGACTGGTTTTCCCACAAAGCAGCTTAACCAAATACTCTGGTCCCTCTGGGAGAAGAGACACAAGGGCCCTACAGGACACATGAACTGCACTGGACAGGAAAATACAGTTTGTGTTAAACTGGCTCCAGATTATTTGGGGTCAGCTCAATAATCAATATGAAATAATTTGATTCAGAAAATATCAGAATGTTACATGTGAATTCAGTTTTACATATTTCATGGATTTACATTTTAAAAAATTAATCTTACCAGTAGCAATGAAAACAAATGTCAGCTGGAGGAAACTCCTTTGGACCTACCTTCCCTAGCCAGTATGCCTTGGGGCTGCTTCACTAGAATATCCCTGGTAGGTACAAGAAGGTAGTTCAGTCTCCACATGCCAGGCAAGCATTAGTCTCTCTGCTGAGGTTTCCAATGTAAGCAAAGCAAATGCTAAGCAAATTGTGCCAACCACAGCAGCATCTTCTGTGTTTTTGTCACTTGCCCAGCAAAAATCAATTTGAAAATATTTAGCATTACGTATGGGAGAGCACATGCTCAAAAGTGAGCACTGCTCAAGTAACAATGAGATTACAGCAACAGAGGAAGCATTTAGTGGATTTAGTATTGTACAGACTAAAAGTGGTGCCACTGCAGCAGCATGGTGTCTGTGTTGTAGCTCTAGAAGCTGAGGGTGCTGCATCCCAGCATGTCTCCCTCCCTCAGCCTTAGCACAAAGGTCTCAGGGGCACTGACATCTCACTCCATCTGCAGTGTCACCCAAAGAAGAGGCACGCCTTCAGCTAGGCTCTCCTCCTGTGAGGGACCAAAGACACTCTGGGTCTGCTGAAGAACTCCCGTTGGCAGGATGACATTATCCCATGGCTGACACCCATCTGTCACAGGTCCAAATGGACTGGTGAGGAGGAGAAGGACTGTCTCCATATGTCTAGCCCAAAATACGATGGCATTCTAAACTTCTTTTTTAATGCCTCTCTTTTTGCCCTGTGCCATAACTTGCCAACACTGACATCTCTCCAGGATCTCTCTGCTCATCTCTCTTCAAATTCTATGGCATGGAACATAGCTCAAACCCTTCAAAGGTAGGATTCCCCAACCATTTATCTGCACTGGGCCTTATGTTGTGTGAAAACAGGGATGTGATGAGCTAACTACTTGCTTGAATATTTGCTGTAGAGGGCAGGGAATGTAGTTAATTCCCTACCTGCAAGAGGCATCAAGAGAAAAATACTGTCATCTTATAACCCCCAATCTGATGTGAGAAAAAGAACCATAAGCACTTTTATATCTTTCTCTCATGTGTATCTAAAAATTCTCTTATCTGTGACCTTCATCTCTAAGCTTGCAGCACTAATAAAAAAAGAGGGGGGAAAAACTTAAAAAAAAAAAATTCAATACCTATCTTCTACTTGGGACTGAGCCCCAGTTGCCATAATGCCAAAAAGCCTAGTTCATCTGTTCATCCAGAAGCCACCCAGCTGCACCAGCCACGGCTTTAGTGCACAGTGCAACACTGTCTGAGAGCAATAAAGGAAGGCTTGAAATTGGACAGTCCCTCCTCAGCTGTTCATATGGCTTCATCTTGCCTCCAGAGAAACTCTTACTAACCAAATTCTCCCCTGCCCCCACCACCTTTACAAGTTTCTTGGGGAAGAGTACTCATACTCTTCCCAGTGGCACTACCAGGGCTCACCAAGGCTGCTGACAAAACTTCACCTTCATCCCTTGCTTTGATCTGGAAGCTGTGTGCATGGAGCAGAAGTCCAGCAGCTCCCGGGGGACAGGAGCGGATATGCAAGCACTCAGCACAGCCAGAACTGCTGCCACAGTGAGAGAACTTCAAGGAAAGCACATGAAAGCAGAAACAAAAGCAAATACAGGTGACATTTTCCAGTGGAAGCACTGAAATGAGAAGCAGGAATGGAGACAGATGAGGACCTCAGCACCCAATTCAGCACCAGATTACACTTCCTTCTCAAAGTAGGTGGGCTGCTGCAATCAGGAGGAGAGAGAGCTCTTCAGAAAGGAGAGAGGTCAGGACTGGAGTCAGCACTAAGCACCAGACAAAAGAGACACCTGATTAGCTGGTTCCCAGCACAAAGGGAGCTAAAAAAAAAGAGCACACCATTGTAGAAATACTTTCTACAATAAATTCCTACAGAGCAGTCTAAGTTACTCTGTGAATATTAGTGTCTTGGCTTTAGTTTATTTAATATTGTATTATCTTCCACTCCCTCACTAAGGGCCACTATCCCTGATTTTGAGAAAGTGAAAGAGGGAACTGAATTCATACAAGTCAATAGATGGCAAAAAAGAATATTTCTTCTTCCTAATTACTGCCCTGTGCCTAAGGCATAGCTGGAGAAAAAATTTTGGTAACACATATCAGTGCAAATAATCTACTATTCTCTTTCAGTTTTGAAATTCTATTATGTAAATACTGAACAGTAATAAACATTTCCGTCAGTTTGTTTACTTTTGTTACAATGCCATTTTAATGCACCCAGGCATGGGGTTCCCATCTCCACTGTGTGGAGCCCAAGGAAGACTGATCTCAACATCTAAGAAAGCTTCTTTGATACAAGACTAATTTACTTACATTTTCTGTTTAGCTCAGTACTGTCTTACTGCTTAAGAATTATCTATACCAGATCTTAAGCAGAGCAATAGAGCTTACATTCATCAAACACTTGCAGGCATAAAATAAAATCTGCCTTAGCTACTCTTGTGGGAATTCACCTAAACCTTTCTGTTTAAGTGGACTTCTCTGTAGAGGTTTAATTCCCACCAACCTTTTCCAACCTTTACGGAGCACTGAGGTACTTACTGTGATGGCAACTGTCTCAGAACATGGTGAACTTCCATTTCTGGAGTTGCCTTTTTTGGAGGAGGGGATTGAGAAGAGGGCTCTGTTATTGTTATTACCGAGACCACCTTGACCAGAATACAGAAATTACTGTTCTGTCTATGTGGCACTCAAAGAACCTACTGTTTCTCCTCTACAGCAGTTTTATTCTCCTTGCACTGAGCAAACACTATCAAAAATAGCAAAATACATAGAAATCAGTCAGCTATTCTTTTTCTAGTATATCAAGAAAACTTGTCTGTGTGTTTTACTGGCAGCTGAAGGGAAAAAGAAGGGAATAAGAGAAAATGGCTGACATAGTCACAAAACTTGAAAAAATTCATTCCTGGAAGCAAAAACTCATATATATTCCTCAGTGAAGGACTGGTTGGATTTTTGGACATGTAATCAACCTACATGCTATATTTGTTTGCCTGGATGTACTGACATATATTTACATATCCATATACTGGGCATAGATGCATAAGAAAGCACATGTACTTATGTACTCACGTAGAGATCCACACTGGTAGCTACTGATGGCATGTATGTGGGTTTGTACACACTTGTAAACAGTACCTGCATGCACTCTGCTCTATGTGCATATATGTCTATGTGCGTATTCATGTCTTCACTTGTGATTTTTAGGCTATGCTGTTGTGATTTAACCCTAGATAGCAACAAGGCACCATATGGGAGAGAATCATAAATAAAATAAAAGGTACAAGCTGTAAGCTGAGATAAGAACAGTTTAATACTACTACTAATAATAATAATAATAATAAAGATGAAGAAAAAGGAGACAACAAAGGAAAGAGGAATAAAACCCAAGACAGACAAGTGATGCACCACACAATTGCTCACCACCCCCTAACTGATGCCCAGCCCACGTTTATCCAGGACCATAAAAGTAGCATTAGAAGAATGCACATCATCTGCATGCAGATCCCCACATTCTGTTCTTATGCAGCTCTGTGACCAACAAACTGCTTGGCATTCTAGTAACTGCTGTCCTTCTCTTTCCCTGAAAGTAGCTCACAAAGCAAAAGCATATCTTTTTATGGAAACACTGTGCTGGTTTGGGCTGAGGTAAAGTTAATTTTCTTCACAGTGGCTGGTATGGGGCTGTGCTTTGGATTTGTGCCGAACACAGGTTGATAACAGAGAGATGTTTTTGTTATTGCTGAGCAGGGCTTACACAGAGCCAAGGCCTTTCTGCTTTCCATATTGTCACACTAGCAAGGAAGTTGGGAGGAGACTCAACCAGGGCAGCCAACCCCAATTGCCCAAAGGGATATTCCAGACCATCATGCTCAGCATAGAAAGCAGGGGTAAGGAGGAGGAGGGGAGGGACATTTGGAGTGATGGTGTTTGTCTTCCCAAATCACTGTTACATGTGATGGGGCCCTTTTCTCCTGGAGATGGCTGAACAACTGCCTGTCATGGGAAGCAGGGAATTAATTCCTTGTTTTGCTTTGCTTGCATATGTGGCTTTTGTTTTTTCTATTAAGTTGTCTTTATCTCAACCCATGAGTGTTCTCAGTTTTGCCCTTTTGATTCTCTCCCCCGCCTTGCCAGTGGCTGCGCAGTGCTTGGCTGCTGGCTGGGGTTAAACCACGACAAACGCCACGCAAGGATGGAATTACCATTTCCTAGAGAAAAGACTGGTGAAGGTGAGATTACACCAGAATACTTTTGACTGAAAATTCAGCCTTTCCACACCCTCCAGTATATCCAGAAGTAAGATATCAGTTCAGAAGATGCAACTAACTTTGCTGTACATGGGACAGCAATGGGACTTTGCAGAACCTAAGCATGCTCCTTCATACATTTCTCTTTTTTTCACATTGGCAAGGGCAAACCTGAAAGAAGCACAGATGAGGGAGGAAACACAGGAAATGACAACAGGGGCTTTTGAGTATTTCTAATGTAAACTATACTGGATTGGGCACATTATTGCCTATAGTCCTGTTCCAAATAACTCAATGTCAGCTCTGATTATTTTACTATTTCAAATAGGCAATTAAGAAAAAGGAAAAAAAGCCACAAAAACCACATGAAAAAGCCCCATGTGTAGAATATTAAGAGGAAAATGCTGAAAAGTACATTGCTAGAGAATATGTGTTCAACCCATGATGCTTCCCAGCATCGCTGTGTCCTGCCATTCCCAGGCAGTCATTGTTCTGCTTGGCTTGGGTCCTTCACACATAAGGCACTCAAAAGGAGAGGATTAGTGGTGATGATTACAGCACTCTGAAAGTGCTGCTGTTTTCTATACTTTACTATACTCTTTTTTTCTCTTTCTTTCCCTAGGGCAATACACTTTGAAAGGGTTGCATTTTTCAGCTACCCCATGCTTCCCCATTTTGCTTTGGGAGCAATATAAATAGTAAGCAAACAGGCAAGTTTTTTCTCTAACTCCTCAGTCACTCTGTCATAAGGTCTGTATGGTTTTGTAACACAATTTCTTTGCTCTCCAAAGCACAAGAATCTCATATTGTTCTGGCACTCACACGCCTGACACCTCTTACTGCAAACCCATCATTTGCATGCAGGTCTATCAACAAGCATTACTAAGGGTAAGAATTATTTCCCAAGACCTTCTATAAGGAAAGATGGGTTGGAGACGTCTGTCCCAGGTCCCTCACAAAGCCACAAAAGTTCAGAAGCCAGAGAATACAAAAGTTCTCAACTGCTGTTTCTGCACTGTGCTACAAATTTGTTTTGTCCTGCATAGGCTAACGTGCCTCTTAAAGGCAGATCATCAGCTTCTTGCCATTTTCTTCCTTGCTTATGTAGAAGTATTAGACCCTGGAAGTTAAACCCTAAAATTAGCTTGAATCAAGAAAATAAACCCCCTCATGTTAATCACGTCCTGCAAACTTGGCTTGCATGCTCCTGTAAGAGGTGTAAGATGCATAGTCACTGCCTTCTAAAATCAAGTTTCATTTTGCCAGACTGAACGTAAAATCTACACCACTAAAGGAACATTACTATCACATTATTACTACTGTTACTACAATTACTATTGATTATTACATGTTGAAGACACTGGTGAGGACAGGGAAGTGAGGAGGTAGCAAATGGCAGTGACCAAACTGCAAGTGACAGTTTCCACTAGCACAGAGAAACATAAGGATCATCCTATACTATCAATTACCAAAAATTTAGGACTGCAGGCTTATTTCAATGTCCTAGGATCCCTTGGATCAAAAAAATAAGGGCAAGAAGAGGAAATATGCAAACAGATATACTTTTCTTTGAAGTTTCTTATACTTTTATTGAAGAAGCATTATTAATAAAGCTTTCCAGGTGCCAGCGAGAGACAGACTGAGGCAGCACACTGGGGAAAGTGACACTGCCCAGAAACTTTCAGTCCTACCTCAACTGAACTACAACCACAGAGCAACTTCCAGATACTACATAGTCATGACACCTAAGGTGGTTTTTTGGAAAAGAACAATAAGATAGCTAAAATTCAGATTACTTATCACTTTGACATGCATATAATAATATATACTCAGACACATTATTTCAGTTCAGGCCATTGCTAGATTATAGGTTTAGGATCAAAGACTGTAAGTAACTCTCACACAATGGGAACCGTATCTAAGCCTTCCAAATAGTGACTATGAAAAGAGCATGCATGCCTTGGTGCATAACCAATTGAACATGAAATGCCTTTGTAAAGCAGTTCTGAAGGGGGCGAACTGTGATTCTTCAGTGTCAAAGCAGGAAGCTATCAAGAAAGTACAGACAAAAGCCACTGATTATATATATAGTATTAGTGAAACCATTTAATAATACTGTGGCCTGTTATCTTGCCTATGTTTTTAAAAATATGTTAAAAAACATCAAAGAACACAAAAAACCTTAATCTTATACTATACTGGGTGAGGTGTCCAACTAATTCCATTTATTTCATCCAAAGGTAGCTTACAAGCTGATCCAAATCTACATGCTACAGGAATCTCCATCTGAGAGAGGAGATCTGCTTTAGTTTAAGAGATAAAAGCATAATGATAAAGCCAAATCACAACTATTCAGGTTGGAAGTAATGTGCAACATTTCCTAGTTATCCAATGGAAAGATGAATTCTTTAAATCACTATAGGATGCACTAGTGGTTAAAAAAAAGTTGTACCTTGATACAAAAGTCCATCATAACACCAAGATGGCAATTTTTTGTTTAAAAGGTTCAGCTTCTAAAATTTATGAAATATGCAATATTTTTTCTCTGTCAGATATAAATACATGAAGAACCTAAGTGTTTATATCACAAGATGACAAAAGTATTTCGCAATCCATGAGAATAAAAGAGGATGTTGATCAGCTACCAGGAATAAACATGTTTTATTTTTAATTTCACAGACTTGGGCCACTTGCTCCAATTTCTTAAAAGAGCTGAATGAGGAGATTTATGATCACTGGGGTTTATTTTTAATCTTGGAATAAAAGAAAGATAACAGAAGAATAAAAGAATGATAATGTTGTGTGAATGTTTTAAAAAGCCAAACAGGACAAGATGTATAACTATAGAATGGTTTAGCCTGGAGGAAACATCAACCCTGGAGGAAATAGCACAACAGCTTCTCTCTGAAGTGTTTAATAAAAACATTAAAGGAGAGGAATACAATACTTAATGTCATTAGATCTTCCTTTGTAAAAGGAGCTTTTGTCAAATAAACCTGATATAATTTGAATGACAGTGGTGAAAGCACAGATGAAACATTCTTTAAGGTATTTGGCTGAACACCAGAAGACAATTCTGCTCAAATAAACAGCATATAATAACAAAACTGGACATAATATTAGATAGATAGATAGATAGATAGATAGATCGATCGATCATCAGTCCTCAGCTGACAAGTCTCACAAAGTATTTGTCAGTGGGATAGCACTATTGATAAAGGGTATTTCTAATGCACCATAAGAATTTATGTTTGATGCAATAGTATTAAATATTTTATCAATTACCTTGAAGTAAATATAAAAAGCACTGAAGCTGATACTTGAAGGTAACACCAAGTTTGGCAGACCACTGAACAACCTTAATGACAGATCAGTCGTATAGTGTGATTCGTAGCGCATGGAAGTCCAGGCCCTTTCATTCCAAGCAGCTTTTAAAACATTTGAATACTCAAATATATAAGTTTAAAAACATAGAAGACAGGCCATGAACTACAGAACCATGAAGGGGAAGCTGCAAGGGAGCTGCACCTTTGAAAAGAATTCAGAAAACATCAGAGGAGAAAATGTGAGCCTCCAGTAAAATACTATGGGCAAAAGGGCAATACAGTCTCAGGACAAATGACTAGAATAAGCAATATGCAGCACTGATACCATATGCACTGTAACCCTAGGTATCATTCTAATGTCTACATTTTCTTAAAGAAAGGACTCTAAATAGTTGCAAAGAATATATCAAGCAGCTTCAACAGGATTTGAAAACCAGAATAAATGCCTTAGCATAAAAGACAAGAAGCTCCATTGGTTTATTTTTTCGAAAGACAAATAAAGAAAAGACTTGATTACCGCAGATGAAGTAAAACCACCACATTTCTGAAGCATCTTTGTTCCAGTAGAAAACTGCATCAAAAGGATCCACATTTAGGGGGCATTGTCAAGACAAATTCCAAACAGATTAAAGGTCCAATTGCTTTTGTAGTAGGAGGTGGTTAACCAACACAAAAACTTAAAAAGAGGTCCAAATTATTAGATGTAATGTGAGGGACACAGGAGAAAGTGAGGCTTGGTGTTTGCTGTTTATGAACACTCTGAATCCACGTATAATTGGGGATAATTAGATAATCACCTGAAGGCTGAGCTAGCTGGGTATGGAGGGGGTTTTGGACCTTAAAACTCTCTGATATTTTGAAACCCTTACATGCCACAAATCCCTCAATTAGGAAGAGGACATATGACTACGGACTCAATTTGAGTATCAGGCGTTTGTATTCTGCTGAGTTAAGCAATAGATCGGGTATTATGTTTCCTGGTTTTTATTCCTGATCCTGCCACTTGTCTGTTGAATAACTTTGGCCAGTTTTTCACAACTTTTTAGTTGAGAAAGTGTTTAATTCACTCAATAGTGCTAATACGTGCAATTCTCCAAATAATTATTTTCAATTTAGTTGCTTTTTGTTTTTATATATGTTTGCTGCTAAGTCTACAGTACCCAAAATGCAAAGAAACCAAGGTGCAAAGAGAAGTCTTACTTGTCCTTAAGACATCTTTAGGAGCAGTAAACAGAACACAGAAAATGACAGTCACAGTCCCATGGAGAATAACTCTTTGTAGAAATGTTTCCAAGTTAATACACTGAAGGGAACAATGGGACTCCTGGCATGAGAAGATGGACAAGGTGACCTGACAGATGTTTACTATTTCTAATATCTGTTATTCTCTGGAGTTTGTCCCAGTAGGGTAAACACTTTTCATCCCTTTTTTACACAGCATCAGTCCACCGTTCTGAGAAAGTAAAAAATGCTCCTTGGGTTTTAAGTCTCCTGTAAAAGACAACTCCAGATGGATTCAGTTCTCTGAAAAGGGGTCCAGTTGGCAGTAATAAACCGTCTTAATAGTTACTTCCACAGTTACAGCCACAGGGAAGAAAATACAAATGTTCACTGTCTGACAGTCAGTCATGGATGAAAAAATCCCCAAATCCAGGATAAGGCTTGAGAGCTGTCTACTGCTACCACAGCCCATATTGATCTGGGGAGATTTTCCTATTGGAAATCTCCCTCCAAACCTTTACAGAATTCCCAATTCTATGCATGAAAAGATCATATTTACTGAAAGACAAATCCTTTTACAATGCAGCTCAACAAGCAGAGTTGTAAAACTACTTCTAATATAGTCATTCTGATCAATTGTTCTGGGGGCCTTAATAATTACAAATGGTAAAAGAAGGCAAGCGAGTTTTGCACTTTCCTGCAAACATCTGGGATTCATTTAGCCCTCCTTGTTTTTCTTTTCACTTAAAGCAACTTCCTCAAATGTAGGCTGCCTACACGTATGAACTCATTTTCATTCAAAGGGGCATTATTACACCTCCTGCCAACATGAGGCACTCCAGCCTTTTCTAAATCCTTCTGTGTCTGCTCCTCCAGCTCTTCCTAACACATCTACACATTGCTGCACAAACCTGTATGTCAAACTTCATACCAAATTGATTCTTTGCTGCCTTCACCCTCGGCTGTGTACAAGCCTTCCGGAACATGACCTTGCTATGCAGTACTTGCAATGAAGGGATTATGTGTACTACGGCCTCTGGTGGGCTGTGGCACACTGTAGTTAATATAAGGCAAAGCAAACGGAATATCAACTTGGAAATACTGCAGGGAACCTAGAAATAGTGTACCTGTATCAGGAAATATTTAAACAATAAATTCTCCACAAACAAATAAACATTTAAAACCTATAAAATTCTCCATATTACATTGGATTAGTACCCTATATCTGAAAACCACCTCCTCAAATACCCAAGCAAGTCTAACAGAGCATCTGTGTAGCAATACCCACCCATCAAACCATTTCACAGACTCCACTTATCTGGGGCTGTGAGAGTCTGCATGCAGAAACTGATGTCTTTGTATTTCATACACCATCAATAATTTTTCTTCTGTGAGTTTTTCCAGGCACAGTAACATCCCATGGCAAGGACTTCCATTACTTTAATTGCCATCATATTTCTTTTTGATTGTTCTGAAGCTTGCCCTGCCTTTGTCTTTTGATGCCACTTAGTCACTATATTCGAAAAGAAACAGAAAGTACACTATGATTCCCCACTGTCATACCCTTTTTCCATCAGTTCTGTTACAAAGAGCCCCAGACTGTAATGACAGTTCTTGTACAGAAGTCTCTCTAATAACCTTTGATGATCTTTGTTGCCATTCTCCCCTTTCTGAGATTAAAATGACAGGATGACAGTGTCCAGTGTGGTTGTATTTAATGACATCATTATATTTTCTGTTTCACTCTTATTCCCTTTCTAGAAATGCATAATATTAGATGTGCTTACTTGCCCAATATTGACCCCTGAGCAAATATTGTTAAATAATTATTTAATAAAATATCAGAAGCAGCTCAAAGTCTATCATCACTTACACATAATAGCGATTCTTTTCTCTCCTCCTCCCAGTATAAACACCTCAATTTGTGTTTACACACATTTAATTTGCTATTTATTTGTCCAGACATTCAGCATTACTAGGTCATCCTCTGCAGTTCTGCAGACAATCCTCATCTGAAAATTTTCATATTCTCAGTAAAATGTATGCTGTCTCCATCCACATCCCTCTCCACTCATAATTCCACTAATGAATCTTCAGACCTCAGCATGGATCCCAAAAGTCTTTCCACCAGGGCCCTCCCATGGGAACTATTGAGTGCATTCTCTTTATTGCATTCTGTTTTTTACCTTGCAACCAGTTCTTCCTCTGTGCCCAGACCTTCCTTCTCTGCCATTGCTTTTTCAGTTCCTGAAGAGCATTTTGGTGGGACACATCACTGAAAGACTTTTGAAAGCTAGACTACATTTACCAAAACTCTTCTGTCCACACACTTATTGAGGCCCCAGTAAAACCAAGGAAGGTTCTGGCTGCAACAGTTCAAATACAATGCCAGTACTGTTCTTAAGTCCTTGCCACCACCATCAAAGCTTGTCTGCTGCACTTCAAAGAAGTGGAGTCTGTGGAATGGTTTAAGGGGAGTATTGCAACACAGCTGATCTGTTAGACATACCTGGGTATTTGAGGAGGCAGTTTTCAGGTCTAGGCCTTTGACACAGCTCCTCACAACATCCTTCTCTCTAAATTAGAGAAATATGGATTTGATGGACGGACTGTTCAGTGGACAAGGAATTGGTTGCATCCAAAGGGCTGTGGTCAATGCCTCAATGCCCAAATGGAGATCAGTGACATGTGGGACTGTGACTGTTCAGAATCTTCATCAACGACATAGACAGTGTCATCAAGTGCACCTTCAGCAAGTTTGGAGATGACACCAAGCTGAGTGTTGCAGCTGACACACCCTGAAGAATGGGATGCCACCCAGAAGGACCTGCACAAGCTCAAGAAATGGGCTCATGGGAACCTCATGATGTTTAACAAGGTCAACTGAAAGGCCCTGGAGCAGGTGCAGAGGAGGGCCACAAAGATGAGCAGAGAGCAAAAGCACATCTCCTATGAGGATGGGCTGATAGAGTTCGAATTGTTCAGCCTGAAGAAGAGAAGGCTCTGCAGAAACTCCAGTGCAGCTTTTCAGTACTTAAAGAGAGCTTATAAGAAAGACAGGGACACACTTTTTTGCAGGGCCCGTTGCAATAGGACAAGGGCTAATACTTTTAAACTAGAAGAGGGCAAATTTAGACTAGATATAAGAAAGAAATATTTGATGATGAGGGTTGTGAGGCACTCGCACAGGCCTTCCGGAGAGGTGGTAAGATCCCTGTAAACATTCAAAGTCAGGCTGGATGGGGCTCTGAACAGCCTCATCTAGTAAAAGATGTCTCTGCTCATTGCAGAGGGATTAGATTAGATGACCTTTAAAGGTCTCTTCCAATCCAAACCATTCAACAATTCTTACCAAAAGGTGTCCTCATACATACCAAGTTTTTCTCTTAAATTCCAGTTGCAAAACCAAAGAGGATACCAATATTTAATTGCCTTCCTCTGCTGGATGCACAGGCAAATCCAGCCTCCCAAGAGAAATGTGGAAACAGCTGGAATCAAGTTTTTAAAAACTATTTGTGGTTTTCACACAGACCCAAAACTTCTAAGAAGGGATAAAAGTGCTTTAGAAAATGCACTCAATGTCAAAGCTGTCCTTTGAATTATTAATGCGTAACTTTATGTAAAGCTCACAATAAGATGAAAGTTATTAACCTAATAAGTTACATGCATAATTAATTTCTCCTATGGTATATGAGTTGTGAAGTTCTAACAAAATGTGTCACAGAGGTTGTAAACATGAAAACTAGCCTGAAGCCAGAAGAGCTAAGCATATGCTAATTATAGAACATATGAGAAATACACAGTAAGAAAAAAACTGAGAAGAGAGAGGAAGTGACAGCACTGCACATCTATGTGGTGTACTAGTGTCAGTTATGAATAACAGGAACCAGGCTTGGACAAGGAGAGAGAAGCAAGCACACCAAACTAAAGGAGAATGGAGGCATTCAGTGTTCTCATTACCTTGGATGAGGCTACTTTAGGACAAATCAGCCCTGGTATATAAACCAGGGAAATGGAGGAAAGTGCTCAGCTGATAGTTTACCTTGTTAGCTGAATATTGAAGCTACAGAGGAAGAACCCATTCTTAAATATGAAAACACCATACACTTGTTTAGAGCTTGTTTAGAGTAAATAAAGTGGGCATCCCCAGTAACAGCTTCTACTTGAGAGAGATAACAAATATGACAACCTTGTCCTTTAGAAGTGGCACGTCATCACAAGGATCCTGGTTTATCGAACTCTTGAAGCTTTTCCCTTTGCTATATGAGGTTTTCTTTACAGTTCTTTACATCTTTGAGAAGGGTGATATGGCAGTCCCACTCCTTTGGGAGGCTACAACCAACATTCCATTTAATCAGTCACCATAAGGGGTTATACAGGGCAGCTGCAGAAATACATCATCAGCACCAGGAGAACAGATCTTTAGCATCACACTGGTCTTCTCAAGAAAAACTGCAGTTTTGAACACAGCCATAAAACAAGTAATAGAGTGTGAACTGATCTTCTTAGTTAATTATCTATTTGTTGAGAAGTGGTCCTAGCATCACTGAAGTTAAAACATAGACTTGAAATCCATATCAGAGGTGTGAGAGAAATGGTCTCTACATAACCAGAACAACCACCTCCTCTACCCACTCAGACAGTAGCTACATTGAGCTCATATTAGCTAAAAACCTCCAAGTACCAAACCTCTATGGCTCTGCTGCACATTTAAGTTAGCAGTTAAAAATATAAGGGAAACCCTTTGCTTCCCCATTTTGCTGCCCATGTGATAATCTTGCCAGAAATTGGGAAAAATTTTGTCATCAGAGCCTGGTTCAGATTGTTCCAATGGTTTGACCAATCGAGCTGCAAACATGAAAACAATCATTCTGCCCTCCTCGCATTTCACAGCAATGTTTTAGTCACCTCAAATGTCTTGAATTCCACAACCAGATCTTTTTTCTGACATAAGTTCAGAAAGCATCGGCATACTTATCTTCACATCTGTTCAGGGCTTGCAGCCCACTGGAACACTTCACAAACAAAACCACACTGGAAAAGGAACACTGGAAGGCAGCTTAGAAGCAGGATCAGAATGGTATGGACTTGACCAGCCTTCTGAAAAATCACTGGCTTCCTTCCCTGTTGCTGCTGCTGCCTCATGTTGGCAAGTGCATGCAAAAGCAGATTGTCCGCCTACCTCCTGCCTCAATCAGGGGAACATCTTGCCTCTGGCTGGCATCTCACTGCATTCAGCTGTAGTAAAAAAAAGGGAAATCTCAAGGACAACCAATCCAGCCAGGATGTTCTGCCAAGGTTGCTGTTCCTAGCTGAGGAAATAGTCCTCTCAATTTTTCTCAGCTAGAAAGAGAGAGAGAATGTACACACACACCCCCACCCCCATTATCCTAAAGCCCGCAGGTGCCAGCAATCCAAATAAACGTAGAGCAATTAACAGAATTAACACAGCTTTAAATAGCTTGGCACACCAGATGCGGACTCCTAACAGGGTTCTATAAAATGTAAAGTTATTACAGATAAAACCATTAATCATCTGTTCAGAGACTTGTTCTAGATGCAAAACCCATTTCACTTAAAATGGCTAATAATCAGAAAGAAAGGCACAGATTTGACAGGAATGATTATGCCATTCTCAAGCCCCATTTCCAAATGCCATTTTTCATCCCTGCCACCATTCCCAAACCTCTGTGTTCACTCTGCTTGCTAACACTGATACAGTAAGAAAGCTTTGCAGGCATCACTCACAAATACCTCTCAGGGTGCTAGAAATGAGATGCCACCTCTCAGCCTCTTCCATTGTGGACAGAGGAGGTTAGTAACCCGCACACTACCCATTGCTGCTTTCCTGGATGCAGTTGCTATTGTTCAGTTGTGTGTCATCAGCCCCATGCAGCTCACAGATAACTGATGCTCACCCTGATGAATTAAGTGTTCAAGTGCTAAGATTTGTGCTTAGGAAATACAAGCATTTGAGTTTTCCCCCTTCTGGCAACATGAAGTCACCAGTAGCCACTGTATGCAATATAGCAATCCTCCTGATATTCCCCTAAGATCTCTTCAAATAACTCTCATTTACTACATCTGTGTCTACATAGCTACAGGAAGCAGGGGTGAGGGGCTGACCCTAACTCATCTTTGAGCTCTGATGTTACCATTTCTAACACTTCCACTTATGGAACTGTAGCTCAAAGAGCTATTAAACCTTGTAAGTAGCAATTCAGAGCTAAAATTCCATCTTTCCACATATCTATTTAATCCCATTGATTTGCTTAGGAATCTAGATACATACACTGTTAATTCCAACTAAATGAATTCTGCCTGTGCTTTTTGAAGGAAGGAGGGAGATAAAACAATCCCAAAGCACAAATATTCAGTGCAAGAGATGACATCAACAGAAGTAGACCAAAGCCAGAGAGCAGCAGTGACAAAAATTATAACAGAGGGAGTATCAGAGACTATACAAAACCTTGTATTATATCAAGCCCGGTGCCTTTTCCATGCAGTTCAAATAATAAATGCTGCTCATGAGCTGCCTGCCCACTCCTGGGCTCCTCACACTTGACAGCTGGCTCCCTGCTACAGAGGAGTGGTGGACCTGGGAGGAATTGTCCAGCCCACTCACTCAATATTCAAACTTCACCACCCTTTCCTGCCTCCCTTGCTGGCACAGCTGAGCAGCCTGGATTTTTGTGGTGGGTAACAGCAGCTCAGTCTTTCCCCACTACCCACAGTACATAGGCACATTTCATAGCAATGCTCCAACTTTCAGGGTCATTCTGCTACTCCCAAAGAGGCAACACTTGTCAAGTAGCTGAAAGTGCCTGTTTTATACACATGTATAAAACAAAACAGACTTGCAACTTCTCTCATTTAATTTTATTAATACTAGCATATGGCAGGTCCTGACTCTCCAAAACTACACTCATCTGTACTTCTGTCTGACAGTATAAGGATGGATCCTTAGCAATTCTCCTTACTGCATAAGGAGCAACAAATAAAAACATATCTCCTATATTTTTTTGTTACTCATCCAAACCAAGAATTTACTGATCTCAGTGAACTACATAGCCAAGTAAAGCAAAAGAAGCTCATTTACCTTCATTTTAAGATGAGAACGTCAGACTTTGGACAGCTGAAGTTAAGATCACACCATCCATTAGGATGGGCCCACATCTGGCTAACAGCATATGAAAAAGACAGCCAGAAATCCTTGCCAGAGAAATCACCAGAGTATCACCACTGTTCTGCTGATGACTTTGGACTCAGCTATGTTTGTCTATCAATATACCCTGTCTTAGTTTGCTCAGTCTTGGATGGATAGGGATTAGACCACACATTTTTGTAAGGATTTTTGCTTTAATATTTCATAGTTATCAACTAACTTTATTGTATGCACCAAACACAGGCTATATTGCTCCAATCCCCATTTTCTGAATTTGTTGATATAAATATAGTTCTACACCTGTAAACACTCTCATTTTCTGAAACACAGCACATGGCACATCTCTTGCAGCCACAGAAGCTCAGCAGGAGCTGGGTTCATTATGCAGGAAAGAAAAGCCTGATCTTGATGATCCTACTGCAAAGATGGCTACACCACCAGGACTGAGAGTCACCTGTGGACAGCTCAGTCAGGATTCAGTGGAGTGCTCCCTTACTGTTGTGACATATCAGCCCACTGGCTGCACTGCCCAGTGGTGACACTGACCTCAGCTGCTAGTTTCCTCCCTAGGTACCTGTTCCATTGGCAGTTGAGGAGAGTTGAACTGGGTTAGACCTCACTTTGTTTTACCTCCATAGATTCTCTTTAGCTTGTAAGTATGGTGGCAGTACATAGTTCAAACAGCCCTGCAAAAAGGAACAGCTTACACCTCATATATAGAAAGATCCAGTTTCTATGTTTGCTCATCAATGCTTGCTTTAGAAAGTATGCTCAAACTACATACATACTCTATTATCCAGACTTTGGCTATTAATTACTTTTGTAAAATTTCTAGTAGTGCTGTAAGTTTAGGAGTTTGATGCCACTGAACTGTTGATATGTGAATTGTCCTTTAAATTAATCCCCAAGAAAACGAGTGTGCTCAGGCTGACCTAGAATGCCTACAAGATGCTGTCTGCTGACTGATAAGAGTTCCAGAGAACAAAATACTATATTGTAATAAATGTGACCTTAACAAGAACCTATATTTTTAAAATTTGTGGATAGAGCTATGAAAACAAACAAACAAACACATCCAACAGGTTTCTACTTCTAGAGTCATTATGGCTGTAGGATTCTACAGTCTTTGCTATATGAATTGCATTAAAGAAAGAATTTTGGGAGCCTAGAATGTTTTACAGTACACAGCTGATAAAACAACATCTCCTCCATCTCCTGTCCCAAAGCTAAAAACTCAGTTCCTGTCTTTGGATTTCCCATGTTTTACTAATTGAAAAATAATTCTAGCACTTTGTTTTCACACTCTATTCACTAAATATTAATTTAATGAAGCAATTTTAAATTGTTTTCCTGCTTAACAGGAATACTTTTCATGGATATATGAGGTCATGAGTAAACTTTCTACAGATATGTCATGAGTGCATTACTCTTCCACTTTTCTATGTATCCAGAAACATTTGATGAAAGAGATTGATCAATAACTGAGGTTAGCTTGTGTTATTTTGCAACACTCATTCAATATCATTATGCCAGCAAAACTCTTGTTATAGTTGCATATAGCCAAGGTGACCAAGTTCTTTTCTGTGTCATGCCTGAAGCAAGACAATAATGCTATCAGAAACTTCATTCTGGTAGAGGAGGCAAGGGCGATGCTACATAAGGAACGGAGGCTTTGAATAACCCCCTCGATAAAGCAAAGCTGCAGCTCTGGCAGCACACAAATACACTGGACAAGACTATGGACTGTAGTTCCTGTAGGGCTAGACCATTAATCCTTAATAAAAATGTGAGAACACGAGAAAGTGAAGTATTACCCTCTGAAATGTCCAGAGCAACATATACTGCAATTAAGAGTCTCTCCAAATCCAGTTCAAGTTTAAGCCTAAACTGAATATGTAACTGGAAAAGCGTTTTCCATTCTGGTCACACATGGAAGAAATCTCCCAAGATGTGCTGCCCTTATGATGCAATTCCTAATGTCTTGAACTGAAATCCAACAGAAACAGCGCAAAACTGAGAAATGCCCATCAGATCCTGCTCACTTTCAAAAATGAGCTGCAACACCAACTGTTTGTCAGGACTGATCTTCATTTGAACATTCCCCAGCCTCAACTTAGATTGCTTGGAAGAAGGGTCTGTTCTGGACTTGTCCTTCATTTCCTTATCCGAGTTGACTCTTAAGAGCAAGTAGGCAGGCATTTCATACCCATTCAGCTGCCAAATTAAGATAGACTTTTGATGTAATGACTTCTAGTATTCCCCAGTAAGAACATCAATGAGTTGTGACTCTGTATGGAAGACATGGGCTATCCCTGCCAGGTGGAAGAGAAACAAATAGAGTGCTAGGTAGGATTTCCCTCTTACCTATTGTTCTACCAATGGCAGGCTCTACGATGTTGACCAAGACACATCATACCTGTGCCTCCGTTGCATTTGAAGGAAGAGGATAATGACATTTACTCCCTTTGGTACTGTATTTTAACTGATGGTTTGAAAGGAGACAAAATCTCTGAGGTCACTTTGATAAAATTACCTACTGAACTCTTTGTCTGAAGGGTCCTATCAGCTAATATTATTAAAGCATTAAATAGGAAAAAGCTTAAAGACTACAGGGATGGCTACGTTTGTTCCTCAATGCCTTGACTCCTTCAGATGAATTAACAGTCAAAAGTTGACACTGTGTTACTGTACCATGGGATGCTTTCCTCTGTGTGTGCTTACCTCTGACCTTTCATCTCCCATGACTCATGGATACTGCCTAGAAATCTGTATCCTCTTCCTTTCTTTCTGGCTCACAGTATGAGCACAGACTTTCTGTGTTGGGAAGACTGACAAACACATTCTTCTTTTCTCCCACCCTTGCCAAATGATTCCCTAAAAATGCTACGAGGAAAATCATCTGAATCAAGTGCCTCCTCCAGAGAGGCTGAAATTCATCACTAAATGTTAGCATTGAGACCATGAACCATAGAAGACTTACTTAACTTATGCCTGGTTTGACAGAAATAGTGTTATACATTTTCTCCTATTTCACTTTAGTAGTTACTCCTGTGAAAAGAGGCTAACACATCCAATCTTTTATGGATACAGAATGGTGTGCATATGTAAACCTATAGGCAAGCAAAACAAGGGAAGCACATGTAACTCCTTCTGGCAGAACGGCGGAGGCCTGGCAAGGCAGCATAAGTTCTGCTAGCAAGATTTAAAAGTTTGGTTTTAAATAGTCCTTCTTAAAATGTTGCTTTTTTATCAGGGCTGTCAAGTCCAGAGACAGGTGTTTCAGCTTTCAGCTGCTCGGTTCAGAATGCCCCTTGCTCACCTTGGCTCATGTCATTTCCCATACTCATACATGAAAGCAAAAGCTATTCTACACTGTGTACCACAAAGTCTTTCAGGATTTTTGCCCAAGCATCCAATATGTGTTGGCAGCAAGACAGTAACCTGAGAAATGACCAACCATATATCCCTTCTGACTCTGAGCTAATACAGAAATACCAAATGCAAACCAGCCCAGACCTAAGCTTATAAGCCTTACCCAATGAGAAAACACTATCGTATTTCCTTCCCCATGTATTGGTCTACTCAGAATTCTCTCCGCATCTTGCCTCCTATCGTATTGCTCTCAATTTCCAAAGGCCTCCATTCCCACCTCCAAATTAAATCTTTCCAGAAATAAGTGGGGCTTTTTCTTATTAGCTTAAGAATGTCATCAGCAGCTACTCAAAATGCTGGCCTGCATCTCCACTGTTTTATGTTGCTACAACAGTGGCACTCAAAAACCTGATGAAGGCCTTGTGTTGGATGCTGTGCAGATGCACAGAGAAAATGACTGACTGTCCCAGTTTCTTGACTCTCAAGACACACAGTGTACAGCTTCAACAGGAGACTGATCCACAGCAGCAGCAATGCAATTGGAAGTTTAAGAGTGAGAGGCAACCAAAAACTTTACGGACCTCTGGATATGCAATCTTAGGAACCAGGGTCATAATCATCATCTGATCTATTTGGAATGCTCTTGCAGAGAACACTAATGAGAGACCAAGATTAAGAACAAGTAATATTTTGAGGAGTGGAATCATATTCAATCCTTGGCCATGCTTTGTCTGCTTCTAGATAGTGCCACTAGCCTCTCCCTTTCTTTTTCAAATGTTAAATTCATTAAATAATACAGATAAGAAGCAGACAGGCCCAAACACAATAGGACAGCTGGAGCAGCAGTATTGGATTAACATGTGTAGGCAATTAGTGCCATTCATGTGGTAACTTCCTCCACTGTTCCTCAGTGTAATCCCCACACTGTTGATTCCTGACTCTCCTCTTATGCATTCCTGGGGCTCTGTTAAATCACTGCTGTGGAAGGGGATCTTGGGCACCCAAAAGCTTTTGGGCCCAGGGAGGGGCTCTTACAACTACAACTTCCTCTGTCTGCCTGTTTTCCTGTTTTTCTCTGCCTCCAGTTTTAGGCTGCCTTCCATCTGCACCTTTAGCCTCCTGCGAAGTGTGACACTCCAGACAGAAAAACTCATCTCCAAACAGAAACCACATCATCACTATACATCAAATAGTCCTGAAAAAGACCTGGCTTGCAGATTGCATCTGAGATTTACATACAGCAACTGGGCACACTCATGAACCATTTTAAAATCTGGCTCCTAGAAGTTAAATTGCAGACAGAAATGATCTAAGCTTTCACAGCTTTCTCCCATCACAGCCAGATGGTGCCTGACCCCTGTAATAATTTCTGCCATATTCCACCCATATGCGAGCCTCACTGCATCCATTAAGCTGTTAGTACCAATCAACATTTTTCAGAATTGAGTTTTTAATAAAGCATTGATAGAAAAATGTGAAGATTTCTAAATTCTCTCATGAATATCTGTTCTCTAGGGACCACCTTAGGCTCCTCTAAAGCACTTCCATCTGTACCATTTAAGTCCTGCTCCAATGAAATCAAATCTGAATGGCTGGCTCCCTAATCCCAGGAAATATTCTGATTCTCTCCCTTCCCTAGCAACTGGATATTGAAATACCATTTTCCCCTCTTTGCCCACACTGCGAAATTTCCCACCCTGCCACTTTCCATCTCCATCCTTGATTACTGAAAACTCCTCCCTGAAGCGCTTCATTACATGCAAAACACAGCTGTTTCTTGTTACCTTTCTTGTCCTAACTCTTTCTGGACATACAAGTGTCATTAAACACATTAATGGATCCTCTTCCCTTTCCAACTTCAGTCAGTGCTTCTCCCTGTTTAACAATCACTATCTGTTAAAGCACTGACATGCCCTCCCTGACTCCCATTAAAATTATTTCTGCTCAGTTGTCTCAAGATGTGTTCCTGTATCTTCTCCTATCCCCATCTCTATATCTGGTTTCATCCATGATAGGAAATACACCAGCTTCCCCCCAGATTTCCTCTAGAATGATTCTTCTTAAGAATGAAGGTCCAAAAAGCCTTAGATTCTATGTAACTACAATGCAATGTCCGTGTTTCATGTCTGTGTATTACCCTATTTGCATATTCTGTATGAATATTTTCCAGTCTTGTTCCCTCATTACAGTGTCAGGTGTGCTGCAACACTGCCAGGATGGCTATAGAGAAATGCAAAACAAACATGGTTTACCCAACATAGGGAAATCTTTAATTCCAATGAAAATAGAGGAAAAATCACAACCTGAACTACACATTAAATACTTGTATTTATGATTTAGGTATATTACTGTTAGCAACTTAGTGGAACCTGTTCAGACAAAACCTATAGCCACAAGGGGAAGAAGAGACATGAGAATCGCTTCATGAGGATGGTGAAACGAGGTACCATTAGGTCAGAAATTGTCTGACCTAAAGAAAACATCTAGATAATTAGATATTTAGATTAATTTTAGGAAATACTATATAGATACTACAGCAGATGAGCCCTGAGACTACAATTCCTTGTCAGGAACACATTTTTATACACCAATTCCTTCTAGCCAAGGCTTACACTCTGCTCACATTAAGTATCTACCCTGCCAGAGCTGCCCCCCCTCCTCCCACCAGCCCCTGCTGAGTGGAGAGGTCCCTTCCTGTTGCAAAGGGGCAGAGGTGGTCATTAGGCACTCTGCCCCTGGCACTTCAGCACTTGCATGTCATCTCAGAAGAAGTGGGAAGGCAATGTTCCACTCAAGGAGCCCTCTTAGCCCCAACATGAGCAAATTGGTTGCTGTACTCTCAGACTGATGCAGTCCAGATGAAATACAAGAGATTACAGGGGAAAGGCTGAAAGTTTCACCTCAAAGTCTGCATAAATCCCTTTGCCTTCCTAGGAAAGTGACACATCCCTAGAGGCAGTCTTGAATGAATGCAGAGGAGTAGGAATAAATCATTCTGCTTTAACACCTTCAAGAGATCAGTACAGGGCTTGGCAGGATGTTTTCCACTGTTACAAACAGTGCAATCCACTCAGGGATGTGCTGTGTCTCTGGTAACAGGCAATTGCATAGCTAGGACTTTACTATTAAAGAAGAGCGTTGCTCTGCTAGAAAGCATAAGCTGAAAGGAACAATATTTGCTATTAGTCTATCCTACCCCTTCATCTAACTTTCTTAGCTTAGAATTTTTGTTAAAAACCCAACCTCCTCCAGTACTGGCTAATGAGAGACTGAGCATCCTTTTTGGCCACAGAGGAAAACATAATCTTAAAACATAAGCTATAGGGACAGATTTAGGAAATATGCTGACAAGCTATGCAGAAAACCAAGTGAAGTTCTCCATAGCTGGTTCTGGAACCAGACACATTATAAGCACGCAAGCACTGCACTTACCCAGTTTTGCCTCCTCCAGGATCAAACCTGGCTGAAAGCATGACTGGACCACTACTATAAAGTGGGTTGCTTTTAAGCAGACTATAGCTCTAAAGCAGCCAGCAAGTCAAGTCATCTGCTCATAGATATCTCCTGTCATTGCCTAGTCAAGTGAAGATTACAAAGCACATTCTGATTGTCTGTTTTCTTCCTCTAATTCTTAAGTGGTTGCTTGGGTTTTTCCTCTCACAAAGCATTATGAGTTTGGGACGAGTATGTTGGTGGCTCTTAGCACACTGTGCAAGCTAGTAGAATACAAATGATTATATAAATAATAAAGCTGCTAAAGATTTTCTTGTCACTGCTTTCTTTGCTCCATTGGCTTGACTTAGAGCATATATAAAAATGGCCTCTGCTAAGTGTTATGTTCGTAACATCCATAAATAAAATTAAGATCCTGATTTAAAGAGACAGTAAGAAGCTGTATCTCCTCCTGATTTCAATCAAACTGGGATACTCAGCGCCTAGGAAAATCAGACCCAGTGCTCTACAGATGTAACCAGAAGGATTTAATCTCTGTGTGACAGTTTGTATTTAAGCAGTGAAGTTTCGTTTCCTATATAAGAAGCTCACACACTCTCTCTAGCATATTTACATCCCTTTACTCCAGAAGTCAGACAGGAGAGCAGCTTCAGACTCTGGCAACTCTTCCTCATATCAGAGGCCTGGCACATAACATTCAAACCGTGACACCACAAGTGGAGCATCAGTAGGATGATGACTTGTCAAGGCAGTTACAGCCACAGAACAACACCTAGCTCAGCACTGCTGCTTCCATGACTCCTGTATGAAATCTCAGCTCCACCTTCCCTCTAATATTAAAAGTCCATACAAAGAGGAAATTGCGACAACCCTCTGGGTTGCAAATAAGATTATATCCACCCAGCCACACCCTATGATAAACAGCATTACTGTAGATCATAACCTTAAGGAGAAAACTCTCACAAGAAACTCTTATTCCAGGCTAGCTAGGAAGCCAACTGACAGAAAACTTAAGCTTCTTTTTCAATAAGATTTTTATAACACTTTGTGGAGACATCAATATGTGAATCCCCATTAATCAGAGTGATAATCACAAATTACATTGGAAGAGAGAAGAAGACAAAAGATGACTGCAAGGCAGCACCAAAATGAAGTTTGGGATTTGGACTGAACTCATCTTTTTTTAGCTGGTTTGGTTTGGTTTTTCTTTCCCAAGGATCACTATTCTGGTTCCTGCTGCTAGCCAGGCAGTCCAATCTCTATTACCCATGCGTGAATTTTCTCAAAGCTGTGGATTAACTATATGACAAGTGCAGCCGGCCAGAGTAAGACAACACAGTTTTTAAAACCAGCTAGCTCTTCCTGACCAACGCAGCCACTCAAGTGCACAGACTTAGCAACACAGTGTAAGGACTTGAAGATCACAGTTGCCAGCCTCAAACGCTGTTAAGGCCACATAACGACTTTGCCATGAGATGAGCACAGAACGGAGTGACAGGATGGTGCTAACTCCATGCAGAGGTGAGGTCTGGTCAGCACATCCTGGGTAATGCATCCAGACAAAACTTCCCACTGTGGCAAACTTTGTAAAGAAGCAACTTCCCCTATACATATCCCCAGTCAAACAAAGATCACCCCAAGTTATGGGACAGATGGCATCTATGACCACTGAGGGAACCCCCCACCTCCCAATCCCTTCCCCAAATATGCCTCCATGGATACCAGGAATTTGGACTGTAAATTAAGCCACTATGACTCAGAACTTGAAATAAGATAGAGGTGATTCTATTGTCCAGGTGTTATCTAAAGCCTAGGGGGAGGTAAACAAATCTGTGAGAGGAGAATGTATAACTCATAATGGACATAAAGAATGCAGAATTTATGGGCCACAAGGAAAGCAAGTGTGCTGAATCAGCTTGGACTGGGTAAAAGGTAATTCCATCAAGGAGAGATTGCGACCACTGACTCACAGCCCACCAACTCAAGAAACCCACCAACTAAAAAAAAACAGAAAGACTGAGCATAGGACTAATTAGCATTAGAAGCAAGGGAATCATTTAACCAATAGAATAAAAGTGTGTAACCAATGAGCATTAATTCCTTTGCCTGCAAAGATATATAAATAGGGAAAAGTTTTGAGTGACCTCAGGCCCCCCACCACTGAGAAGCCCAGGGTGAAGAAGGACCAACGGGATGGCACTGGATGCATAGATGGTGACTATTTTCTGCTTAATCTATCTCTCTCTTTTTTCTCTTTTATACTTCTTTCTATCTCTCTACCTCACATTTTATTGTTCAATAAAATCCATACTATTGACTTCAGCATATGGTTTTGTTTACACTTTAATTCGAGGAGAAGGTGTCTCTCAATAATCATATCATAACACACGGTACACTTCATGTCCACATGCCACATGATTGCCATGCCTCCATTACACCCTCATGCTACATTCTTCTTGCAAAATTTACACTTTTTATGCTACCTTCAACTTTTATTTTTCTGTTTTATTCCATTTCTGTATCTTCCTGGAAAATTTAGATCTAACTATACTCCCAGGTGAAATAGAAGACCTTAAAAAGTATCCTAAATAAACTTCTGATTATGATTTTTTCATCTCAAAATGCTACTTAGTAATCAAAGACCATTTGCCTTTATGTGATGGCTATTGCCTAAGTGCCTAGAAGATAGTAATGCTTTCTTCTGAAGGGCTAACAGCTTAGAGAAGACACCTCTCCTACTACCATGAGCATTTTTTCTGTAATCCAAGCACTAGAAGTATGATTCTGCACTTAAGCTCATGAGTTTTCCAGCCTTCTGTCCAGATGAATGACAAGTTTTTCTTTACAGAGCTGTTCCAGTTATCAGTATAAAATTAAGCATCAGGGAAAGAAGTGATTGTGTAAGGCAGGAAAGAGTGATGACTTTAACAAATCAAAAGCACAGAGACAAGAATTAATTTGAAATAGTTACCTCTTTGAGGCAGCCCATGAAGTTATTGCTTACTGGAGACCCAGGTAAATCAGCAGTACTGGGGCTCCCTCCCACGTAAAAGAAGTCATCCGAGCCCAGCATGGTGTAGTCCTCCTGTGTGTAGCCCGTGGTGGTAAGGATGCCATCTACAGAGATTGTCACCTGTTTGAGGGACACAATGGACAAAGAAAATCCCAGCAATGACCTTACAATCTTGAACAGAACAACCTACCTCCCCTATAATTTTATGCCAGTTTTATTAAGGATTTTGTTGAGATTTGGTATGCATTTTTTTTTATTTCAGTCAAGCTCTATTTTCTGGTCTGATTTTCCCACAGAGAAATGCTTCAGCATCTGCTTCTCCCCTTTCTGGTGCATCAGCACTCTCAGGCTTACCCAGCAGCCTATCCATCCAGATGCTTTCCATCTATTCAGGCCAGAAAATATAACTGTCCTTGAAAGACATTTCTCATATTAGCTGATTTTATGATTAATTAGAATTTATTTTAATGATTACAGTTAGTTATGGTTGTTAGTAAAAAAAAAAAAAAACACTAATGAAGACAAGTTGGTATTTTTTATTTTTTAAGTTTCTTTTGCTCATGGCACACTGACGATCATGCATTCAGGGATAGGGGGAGAGGGAACTCACTTTCAATACATTATGGATGTGCATGCCATGTACCTGGAGAGACACACACCCACCACCCACAAAAAAAAAAAAAAGACAAAAAAAGGAAAAAAAATTTACAAACTAACCCATAACAAAAATATAAGAAGAAAATAAATCAAAATAAAATCAAATAAATCAAGATAAATCAACCACACACCAACAAATGTGATAGAAGCAGATATGAGAAAGAAAGAAAGAAGATACAAAGCGTGCACACACTGCTCTTTGACATGTCATGCCAATATATCTGAGGCCCAGATAGACGACAGGAAAAAAAAAAGAGAGAGGAGAAGAAAAAGGGAGAGAAAACCATTTCACACTCACATGCAATCAAAAATAAAAATACCAAACAAACTCCATTATAACAAAAAAAAACCAAACAGAAATGTCCCCAAAATCTCTGACCACAAACACATGGAGGGTGAAGGGTGACAGAAGGAGAGGTTGGGAGAGGAGGAAGTGAATTTTATGTGTTTTGCTTAGATGTTGTTAGTGGTTTCAAGGGAAGATGGAGGAAAATAGATCGAGGCCAGGAGGAGACGGGCGAGTCACCAGACGTGGACATGCCATGCAGAGTGTGTACTGAAACAAACAACCGGCTGAGCTCCTGTTGGCCACGCAGGTAGAGGTCAGAGAGAGAGAGAGAAAGTGAGAGAGAGAGCAAGAGGGAGAAGGAGGAGAGAAAGCAGAGGGAGGGAAGTAGGGGGAAATCAGGAGAAAGAGGACAACTCTGGCCAGTTTGCCTGTAATAGCCATTGTCACAACAAAAGGGTGAGACAAAAAGAGAGCCTTCACCACCATGGACTAGAGGCCCTGCAGTGGTTCTGATCTAGAAACCTTCAGAGTAAAAAAAAAAAAAAAGCCAAACTAAAAGCCAAGAAAAAAAGCCAAATGAAAACAAAAACAAAAGAAAGAAATCTAAACTCAAAAACAAGGGACAAAAAACCCCAACAATTTATCACCAGAAAGGAAAAGAAGAACTAAAGACAGGTGAAGAAAGCAATGAAAGAAATGTCCAAACCCCATTTCCAGAAGAGCTGTGTTAGTTGCTTTTGATGCTCATTTTTCTATTCAAAAAGAGGAAAAAAAAAAAAAAGGAAGGGGGAAAAAAAGTGTTTTCAATGAAAATAGAATAAAATTAAAGGAAGCAGTAAGTATAAAGGAGGGGGGAAAAAGAGCAGGTAGGGGGAGGAAAAGGCAGGTAACACACGGCAAACCCAAAAAAAGAGACAATAAGAATGATATCTACCAGACAATGTAGTTTGTTTACCATAGCGTGTCCAATGCCTGAGTGCTTTGCGGAAAAGGGGGAAGAAAGGAAATTAAAAAATCGTGAACAGAACGATTGTTAATTAAAATAACTAAAAGCAAAGATGAGTCGTTAGGGTGTTAGTACATTAGTTGGTTAGTAAAAATGACACATTGCATGAATGGTCTAGTGTTAGTTTTTCAAAAAAAGGCGTGGGGCACCTGAGACACACAAAGTGAGAAAGAGGACAATATGACCAGGACTCTATGGGGAACCATGCCATCTAGACTGTAAAGAAAGAGGGGGCTGCCTACTCTTCCCACCCTGGTATTAGTCATTAACTTCAACCCTCACATACATTATCCAAACCTGAAGCAAAGTTAAAACAGTGCAATACTTACTCTTCAAATGCTCATCAAGGTGCTTCCCTCAAACAAGAACCTTACTCTCAGAGATATACACACAGAGTACACAGCTTGCCCCTTCAGCACAAACCCAACCACGACTCCCTTCTTTCACCCGCCACCACCCACCAACATGCCAGCTCCTCTTCCAAGCTTCACTACCCTCAAGTGTTGCAGAGTATCACAAGCAGGCCAGTATTTCCTTTGACTGGAGGATACAGATGAAGATGAGTCCAAGACTCTATGTCTTCCTTCCAAGTTTCCCAGTCTGCAGGTTTCTTTACAACAGCTGAGTTTGTGACTTTCGGGAGGAGGACATAACAGGGCCTGTGCTTGGCTGTTTGCCTGTAGCTCACTTCTGTCATCCAAGATAAAGGAATTGAACCTCTCCTACTGTAGGGAGCAACATGTCGAGGAATTGTATAGAAAGAATTGTGTTGCTTGTGTCCAGGTCGAAGACAAAAGATTGACAAGATTTAGCATCCCTTCTGTTACACTACATCTCTATTACACAGGAGCTAGGAGAATTTACCAGTCAGTTTGGTTTAGTAAATCTTTTTTAACCTGTCCCAAGGCATGCAGATGCCAACTGTTAGAACCTACACATTGCATCTTGTTTGCTTTTTAGCATTTGAGGAACTAAAGATCTTTATAGTAGATTTTGCATTGTGACTAGCTTCAGTGTTAATAGGGAAGGGCAACCTGTGGAAGCTCCAAGTCCTTGTTCCAGTTGAAGCTGGCAAGAACTATCCTAAATTACACAAGCAAGATCTACGCTGCCTCATGTAAAAACCATCTGCTTGCAGGCTTCAGAGTTGTGCATTGACTAGGCAAGTAAGTTTCTGAAGACTTTGTGGCATTGAGCATAAAGTCCCAAGGTTATTTGCCAATTGGAATGAATTAATAATACTCTGTACTTGGGTATAATGAGCACAAACTCCTGAATTCTTCACCAAGGAAGTATTACTCACAGCAAATTGTCGTTTTAGTAAATTTATTTTTACAAACAAGGGACTTGAAGTATGGGACATGGAGAAGAGCATGCTAAAAATGAGACAGAGTGTCAGCAGCAGACCTGAAGACAGACACAGGAAGTCTGACCTTCAGTCTCCTCTGCTCCTCCTCCCACCAGACCACACTGCCCCAAACAAGCTCTGAAAGCCCCGGTAAAATGCAGCCATGATCCTACTTCTAAGTAAAGGTTTCTCACAAGACAGAAAGAGGGCTTACTTTTAACTGAAATAATAAGATAAATAAACAAGGAGATTTGCTTTGACATTAACAATCACTACTCAAGGGAATCTGTGGATTCACTTGGTTTGTCTCTAAGGAGATTAACTGCTGTGATAGTCATTTGATCTAAAAAAAAGCAGCCCTTAGTACTCTCCCAGCTTAGCTACGAAACATTTAACAATTCCAAAAAGTACTGGGCAAAAGTCCAACTATTTAAAGTTCCACTCTAATTCTAGAAACAGCCAAAAAATTATGCAAATCCTCCTCCCCTTTCTCTTAGCCCCCAAAAAAGCAGAGGAAAAGATTAGATGGCATCTGAAGCTGCTGATAGTCCATTTAGCTGGAATTGCTTAGATTTAGATAATATTCTTGGAATTTCTAAATTATTGCTTTTAAAGTTCATTTTAAAGAGAAATATATTTATCTCCAGTGCAATATTTTCAACCAATTACAAAGAGGCTACTGATTTTCTTATAAAGCTTCAACATTCAGAGGAAATGTATTTCGCTGGGGTTTTCTGTTTGGTTTTGAAATGGGTTTTTTTTTAGGAAACTTGAGCACAGCTGGAAACAAGACTTTCAAGTGAACTATATTATACTGCAACATTACAGGTGAATTTATGTCAGGAAAGACATAGAGCCAATAATCTTTTACATACAAAATTATTTAGGTTATACAAAATTATAATGGATGCCAACTTTTAGGACTATCGTGATTGCTTTGCCTCAAGGCCTCATCAATTCCAATATCTGGGCAGCTTTAGGTTCTGGGTCAATGTCTTAATTTTGAGACAGATCAGAAGTTAAAATGCAAGTATCCAGGGAAAAGATGACTAAAAAAAAGTCCAGCCTTATTGATATTTATTGGTTGAACTGTATTCTGTCATGTTTAACTATAAAATTGGACCCCAAATCACCTCTGCTAATTAAATGTAATTTGATTTGAAGACTGGCCTTTCTTTGGAAAGAACCCATCCATCTCATTAAAATATGCTCTCTCTTGCCCAGTCAAGTTGGACCATTTAAGAATTCAGGATCACTTAAAAACATTCACAGTGAATAGATCAGGAGGATTAAAAATTTACGATGCTTTGGCAAGGGACTACCTGCTTTCTAACAATCACCAAAGTACTGCCCTGGTCTCATCAAATATGAAAAGGCATAGACAGATTTCCATTTCCTTGGTCCACTTCTGTGGAGCAATTAAAAAATCACTAGCTAAAATATTAAGACAAGACTGTGACAGCTTCCCATCCACAGTTTTGTTTGTGACCCTTCACTTTCTGCTTCTTCAAGATCCAAACCAATCCTGGCATGCAGCATGGATTCATTTTGCTTCAGGCACATTTGCCCACTGAAATTGATTCCCAATGAAAAGTAAAAAGTATGATTAACTAAAATGGCCAATAAGCGCTACTGAGATATTCAAGGACCAGCTGTTCTGAAACTACCTAAAAATAAAAAAAAACCCGTATCAAATAAAGCCATATATTCTGGCATTTCCAGACTGACAAACCTAGACTAGTTGGTGCATCTCCCTCTACTCTGCTGATGGGAAAGC